>NW_009208492.1:130229-198342 GCF_000690835.1 Fulmarus glacialis
ATACAGAATACATTGTGGTTTTCTGGCATCCTATGTCCACAAACAGAGCCATGTGTTGGAGTGGGATTAAATCCATTCGCAAGGCTGCGCGTCTGTTTTAAAAGAGCCTACTCTAAGCTCTAGCGTGTCGCAGGTTGAGAGAAATAGCCTCATCCCACAACTAGGGGCACCTCTTCTGAACATAGGCCTTCTAGGGGACAAATGACACCGGACTTAAAGGAGTAGGTTTCATAACCAAAGCTGGGCCATGTGAGCTTTAACTTATTAGCTGAGTATTTATAAGAACATGTCCTCATTTACTAAGCTTCTGGGAACATTTCCACAATTAAAAAACAAAACAAAACAAATTGAAAATAATTGTCAACATACTGACAACAATTGGCAGCTTTCAAAACAACTCACAATGCCATCTCCAGGCCTTCAAACTCTCCCCCACAGTGATGCTCCATTACCATCCTACCCAGATGCTCACGTCAACCTTCAGAGGTGCCCTCCATTCCCATGCCCCCATCTGTCTACACGAAGTCCTAAGTAAAAGTCGATACACAAACCCTACACCATGTTTAAGAGTCACACTGAGGCAGTAAAAGGAGAGTATTCCAATTCTTCGCTAAAAAACCTGCTTCAGCCACATGGCATGGGTTATTAGCATTGTCATGGCCAGAGCAGATGCAACGATTCACATAAAGGTAAAATAGATTTATGGAGAAAGCATATTTGTGGCCACTGCTATCAAAAAGGAACTGTAGTGAAGCTATACCTTAAGCATTCCTAATGAAGTTGTTACTTACCATCAAAAAACCCACAGGACCAACTCAAGAGAAGGGCAGCACGCAACACCACCAAAACATTTTGCAACTTTATCTCATTCATACAGATACTGGAGACAGCTGCTGAGATTGAGGAACCTCAAATCCTGAAATCGTCTCCTCTAGGACCTCCAAAAAAATGAAGATGAGAAGCTGCCACAGAACCGTGATTCAGCCTTGGCAAGTTCTACGGGAGCATCTGCTGCAAACGAGGATCTTCTGACTGTACTGACTCAAATCTGCCAGCTCGCCCCTCTCTGCTTATACAAGATTGCCTGCTGCAGTCACCACATTGTCTTGATACTAGCTGGGCCCAGGCACAGACTAAAGAAGGTCTAGCAGGAAATCCTTCCCAGATTTGAGATCTGCTGCTCTGTGATCTTCCTGGTGGAGAAAGTAGGAAGAGAAAGTAAAGGGAGAGGCTCAGCAGAACACGCAATAATTACAGCTCAGATCTAGCTGCCGAGAATGATGCAGGAACTCTCTGAGCAAGAATGAGATGCTTCAAGAAAAGGGAAGACAGCATCTCCTCTGTCCTATATAGTATTCAGATGTGGTTCCCTCACCCATTCCTGACTCCAGGCCTGGCTTTTTTTCTCCTCTACCTTCTCATTCGATGTTTCTTGCTTTATTTTTATTTTTACCTCAGCATCCACAACTTCTCACCTAAACACCCTCCCTCTGTTGCAGAAACCATCAACAGTCTTAATATCGGAGGGAGAAAACTATCAGCACCTTTTCACAGGAAAAACAGGACGATCATCTCTCCTCTAGCACTACTCAACACCTCTAGGCTTCCTCCATACGGATGTGTTTTCTCTTCAGTCTCCATGGTTTCATCCTGTCCTTCTTTGTTCCCTTCATTTCACAAACCTCCTCTATGGCTTCTGCTCCTCCTACTTACATCTTCAAAGTACTATGTGGCACAGGATACTTCTTGTTCTGCATTTGGGCAAAGCTCATTGACTGGAGAAGGGTTTGGGAAACCACAGAACATTTGTGGTTAGATGCTTTTTCTTCACCCTGAACTCCTTGCTTAGGGGCATCTCTTTGTAGGATCTGCAGTTTCAGGCATCTCCTGCTCCGAGTCTGAAGAGGACTCGGAACACCAGCACAGGGAAGCTGAGATTTAATCTGAGATGACAGGGAAGCTGAGATCTCATTTCAGGCGACAGAGAGGCAGCAAGCCTGACCAACCTATTTTGCGTTCCCCAAAGATAAGCACAGTCCAGCAAACATTGCACCTCTCACAGCAGAGGCTGCTCAGCAGAGTAAAAGTAAAACCAGAACACCTACACCTGGAATAGTGCCCTGCATAGACAGATAAAGGCCATTTCTAAAACCATAAGCAGGCAAATTTCACCTGGTTGCACAACATTCACACTTCGTGCAAAAGTTTTGCACAGCTGCAATCTCACGATGTCCAGGGCATTTCATGGAGGAGGGAGAAATGCGTGGGGCAGAAGGCTCACTTCTGGCTTCCGCACGGCCAACATCATGAAGCTCTGGAGGCATGAATCACCGGCCGGCTCCAGGAGTGCTGAGTTGTGGAGTCTCCGTGACCGGCACCCGCGGAGACACAATTTGAGATGAATAGACGTCTCTGAGAAGGACTGCGGTGAACGATGTAACACTTATACAGATGGCACAGTCATAACCATTAAACAGTTATGACCAGCTTGAGTGAGAGAGCGAAGAATGTGTGCCCAGGGTGATAAAATACACCCACAAAGTTGAGAAAAATACGCATATTCTGATTTTAGACACATGGGTTATCAAAGATAAGTGAGCCCCCACCACAATACGATCTGTTATCAGAAACTTAAGGCAGCTGGTTGGTTTCTGAACTTTGACTCACAGCTTCCCATACGGTCACAGTTTGCTGGAGAGAGAGGGGGAGAAGAAAAACCCGTGAGCTCTTTTAGCACGGTGAGTCTAGTCCAGTCAAATGGTTTCTCCTCCTCTCCATCCCTGACCCCATTTAAAAGCTATCTTAAATATTCCTAGGGACCCACTGGTCCATAAAGAAAAAAAGCTAAAGAAAACATAATCCTTCAAGGGCTGACATTACCTAGTTCCCAGCGCAGCTACAGACTAGTTGCAGTGAAATGCAACAACCTGATGGGAATTAGAAAGCTGTCTTTTAACTGCCATTATTATCTTTAAAGCCTCTCTAATAGCAATCCCAGAATATAGGTTTAAAGAAAAATCATTTTAATGGAGGTCCCAGTACTACATTTTTATATTGCACCAAGTCAAGCTATTGATTAGCTTTACATTAATTTTAAAAGCACAAAGAATTTGTCATGATTTTTCTCCCTTTGATATCCGTGTCCGTCAGCGATTGCATCAGTTTTCTGCTGAGCTGCCGAGCAAAGTTAAATGACGATGCGCTTCCTCTCCCTGACTTTTGATTCCAGCTTGGTTCAGCAATCTCCACCAGCCACTTCCTGTCTCCCCTATTGCACCGTCTGGCACTTACTTCAGACAAGTCAATATGTTTAAATTATATCTGTACCAGGCGTAATTAATCATAAAGCTTTCTGCTTTGTAATGTTATTTGAACTTCTGCTGGGTGTTCGCAAGTAGAAAGCAAACCAAAAGGAGTTCAGTTGTGAAAACCGCACCGCTGCCCCCCGCCTCCTCGTTGAGTTGGAGCTCCTTGGATTTCAGAGCAAGAGACGATTGCTCGGGAAGTCGCTGCTCTCCGATGGTTCAGAACTAGGTCATTGAACTCTAGTAGGCCGATAATGGGTGGCAGAAAGCTCCAAGGAAAATATACAGCTTTATCATCAACTACACGCAGACATACTTTGTATGGAGCCAGCCTGGAAACACACAGGTAGTTTTTTTGACATCAGGCAGAGCCTGATGCTCCGTGCGTAAGGGAAAGACCTTAGAGGTGGTGTGCATGGGACCCACCTCTGAGTCACAGCTCTACCTCTATGACTGCTATTCTCCAGGGCATGTAGTAATTTATAGCCATTAAAGGCCAGCAGTAAATTACTACCCCCAGCCTGGCTCCGAGTCAAGCTCTCCGACCAGCCACTGCAGACTCAGTGGGAGGGAAGCACAGAGAGCAAGGAGGAGTCGTTTGCATCCGCCCCTTGTCCGTTCCAGCCTCGTCTACTTCTAGGAAGGAAACAAATAGACAAGTAACGTTTTCTTCTTTCCGGGCACTCAGCTCAAAGGTCCGGACTACCCTGCCACAGTGGGGGAATGGGAGCTCTTCCCCGCTGTGCAAGAGCAGAGGGCAAGCTCAAAAAAAATACTGCGTGCAATGACCCTCTGCTTGGGTAAGGTATCTCCCTCCCCTGAGCAGGCACAGAAGGAGCTCAGGAGTTCAGGATGCGACGATGGCACAGCACCTCGACAGCTGAAACTCCTTGCAAACCCACCGGCGCTCGCTCCTCTCGCACGGGGGGCTCTGCTGAACTCAGCGCAGTAGCACGCTCAAGAGTACAGCCCACAGAATCCACCTCGAACCGCTGGGATTGTCCTTCAGCTCGGTGGGTTACAAGGGGCTGAGTAGTGCCATTCTCACCTGGCATGGGGCTCCAGCTGGCACCCAGCTCAATCCTTCCACGGTGAATCTGTCCAAAACCAATCGCTCATCCTCACCAAGGATGGGAGGGAATCCTCACCAAGAGCTCAGCCAGCTGCTGGGATGTTTCTTTTAGGTGTTTTAGGAACAAAGAGGTGTCATTCAGCAGAAACCAATCTTTCACGTAATCCACAGCACAGGCGCCTTTAAAACATTTCAAACAAAAAATAAAAACCTCTTTTTCTTAGAGCATCCCAAGCAATTTTACAGAGATTAATTATCCTTATTCATTTTTGCCTTTCCAGATATTTCAGCTCTCCCACAGAAACTAATCCACTGGATTTCAAATTATGGCACAATTAGCATGAAATTAATTAGCATCTGACCTATCCCCTAGTTTTCCTCCAGCCGAGACTGCCAACGTTTAATATAAGCCTAAAGCAAGAACTGTAAGACTAATGCAGCAAATGGGACAAAGGACTTTTAAATTAAAGAGAGAGAGAGTTTAAAAAATGCAATTTAGAGCCATAAGCATTTCCCTGACAACAACCCCAAAACTCCAGTCCTCGAACAAAGTGTCGAGAAATATTTCACCTCCCCCCGACACACACAGAGTTCATTTGCAAAGCCTGCAATCATCCCTCCCATCTTTTAAAATACTCATGGCCTTTCAAAAGCAGAGTCTATAGTTATCAATTAGCAATGCCTTTTAGTCCCATCATGCAAAGTTTCTTTTTCACGTAACCTCTCCAGACGCCTGTAAGGATTTTTAAGTCCATCGTATATATATAATCAGTCCCCCAACTGTATCTTAGCCTTCACAATTTTCTGCATCATTTATAGACCTCTGCAGTCTCTCTCTTTGCCACCGTACATATTTTCTACATTCCTTCAGGCTCCTATTCACTATCTAGTACTCAAATTTCTTCCCCTCCTTCCTCTTCAGAAGATTTCAGCCATCATTAACCGAACACTCCTGTTATTCTTTTTCATAGTTGCTTCCATCACTGCCATCCCCATCTCCCACACGGAGCCTGTGATTCACAGATGTCCCACAATATTTAACTCTTCTGCCTACCCTGGCTGGAGTGGCACACAGCAGCCTGGCAGGATCATCTCCTCCTGTGGAACACGAGTTTTAAATCACAAACCAAGACCTGTGCTCAAAGAATTACTCAAAAGCAACCTTCCCTCTTGACCTGCCATGATCACAAGTTGCTACTGCCTCTGCAAAATTTAGTAACAGGCTCTCCCCTACCTTGAAAGGACAAGAATCCCTGGTGCAAACCTCACCGTCTGTGCACTAGAAAGCAATACTATAGACACAGCTTCAACAGGAGGATTTTACAGCCTTGAAAGTGAACCATCCAGACAATACCCCCATCATAACAGCAAAACAAGCAGCTTGGATAAAGTCTGTAGTAGAAATGGGACTTAAAAAAAAAAAGGACATGTACAGGCACTGCAGAGAAAACAAGAAGATTTAAAAAATGGAAGGGTATAGAAGACACATGTAGCATACAGAGGAGTCTTAGAGAACCTATGTATGCCCATACAGATTCAATATATACAGTACAGAGACAACACTTACTTCTCTCATCAGTAGAGACTATATTCAAGATCTAGATCTTGGTCAACAGAGCTGCAATACTGTTAGCCTTCGAGAACACTAAAACTCATTCAGAAACCATGAAGAGGAAAAAACAGAAAGAGAGAGAAGAAAACAACATTCTATACAAACACAATATATTTTCAAGATCAGATTTTCATTTCACAAGTCTTTGGTTCACCTGGACATTTACTGTTGTTATGGTCTGACAATTGTGATTTTATAGACTGCATTGACTGTTCCTTCATTCTGTGGTTGCCAATATTGTTTTTTCATGTTTTTGGGTTTGTTTTTCCCAAACACGAAAAGAGAGCACTCTGCTTTTTTTATGAGGTGGTAGCAACCAGTGCCCCAATCCACAGCACTCCAAACCATTCTGAACTTCAGGAAACAGCCCTAAACCTTCCTCTCCTGCTATTTGTCTTCCTTTTGGTAAAACAGAATCAAAATAATTTGTTTGCTCCCTTCCAAACTCAGACAGACGAGGGGTCCAGGGAAAACCGGAGAAGGAAAACAGCATCAATAGTCCCAGCCTAGCCCAACGGCAGGAGAAACCTGCCTCGTGCCCACCTGCGTTCTGGCTGGAGGAGGTAAGGGTGGAAGCGCAGTCCAGCAGCTGGGCTCTGCACCTGCTGAGGTTGCCTCTTAAGCACATAGATGTCATCTGCTGTTCTGGACCAGGTACGAGAAGAGGTACAAGCAGGACCTGTTACAAAACAATACTGCCCCAAACAGGTATCGCAATTACACATGTTAGCACAACACAGTGCGTCAATGCGTTTCTGCTTTGCATGTTTCCACACTGTTTGCCCGGTTCCCAGCGACACTAGGCAATTTCGCAGACTTCTTTTAGCAGGATGTCAAACTGATGAACCAAAAAGAAGTGTCCTTTAACTTCATTTCTCTTCTCCTGCCTCTAAATACTTCTTCAGAATGGAACAGTTTACGATAACCTGGCTCACACTAACCCTTCACCCCTCCAGAATCCACAATATTAATTCTCATAATAAAGCCTATTTTAAATATTTTTTTAATCCTCTAAGAAAACCAATTTCATCCTTGAATGTTCCATTGATCTACAGTAAATAAATAGGCATTAGGGAAAAGCATTGTTTATTTATTTGCTTGCCATTTAGAATTTAATCCTGGGATTCTAAAGGGATGATTATAAATTTCTCTAACAGTCCCTAGGGTATGTTTTGAATGTAGCCATCTAAGATAGGACTCTTGCACTCCAGGATGCTGGTGCATTACAGCTTTAGAAAGATTGCAGCCAAATAGCACTCATTTATTATAAAGAGGGATGAGTAGTAATTCCAGGGCACACACTAAATGAGATTTCACCACTATCTAGTCTCTGTACAGTGCAGAATGTATCTGGGAGCTTTCCAAAGCCTGCTTACATACAGCACAGTCTCACTTGGGGAGTTCCTGGCAAAATCTTGTTGGTAAAGCAAGGGTTTTGGAGCTTCTTCAATGGAAGAGCAGCTTCTACCACTTACCAAGCCGAGTTTGCAGAATCACAGATTTATGGCCGTGAAGAAGGCTTGTGGACCATCTGACCTCTTACACTGGAAAATCTTAGATCAGTGGTTGCTTCATTCAAACTTTCATTCTTCTTGGAAATCAAAGGACAGGGTTTTTTTGGAAGATGCAGGCTTAGGGATGCCGTGCTGGAAGGGACCAGAAAGGTCACTGCAGCCAGTTATATACAATTGCAAGCATCAAGTCTGCTTGAACATCAGCTCCTACCACCGCAGGCGATAAAACGCTCTCCTGACTCCAGAAATAAAAAGCTTAAATCTTAAAGGCTGACAGTGATGAAGACCTCCTCATATATCCAGGAAAGCAGTGGTTAATCACGCTTCCAACTTTAAAAAAAAGAAAAAAAAGCCTCATTTCCTCTTTTGCCAACCCTTTTCCTGGGAGAGGAAAAAGCTATTCACTAATCAGAAATCTCTTCATTCAAAGTACATCTAGGATATCATTAGGTCATGGTGTTGGATAAACTAACTAGACTGAGCTTCTGTGGGTAGGTTTTCCACATCTCTGATCATTCTCCTAACGCCCTTTTCTAAGCCCTTCCTGATCTCTCAGCACAACTTCAGCAAAACTAGACGGCAAAGAATTGTAACAAAATGAGTAAGCTCTTCAAGCAACATATTTCTACTGTATTTCCAAGGAGTAGGAGAACGTAATTCAGTGTGGAGAAGTGAAAGAAATGGCTGCACCACGATACAATCTTGCCTAAATGCTTTGGAGACTCCAGATCCCCAGTGCATGTCAACACGCAGCCTGAAAGAGTAGCTGGGCCAGAGCACTAGGTTGCATACAGGCTAACGAAATGCTCGACATAGCGAGGATGAAGTCTGCTTTGTGTCACTGGAGAAAATTAGGCTGATATCTAACAGATGACATTTGCCAGCGAAAACGATTGTTCACATTGTGTTTGTCTTCTGGGAGGCGTTACTAATCTGACGTGCATCCACAATACGTGCAGGTATTGAGCGTAACCTCACTGTAGATGGCCTCCAACCTACTACGCAGGTCCTTCCAGGATACAAAGTCTCGGGATAACAATCTTTTTCATTTAATTTATGACTCTCCTTCATGCTCATATTAATTAAAGACTAATCACATTCATTGGAGCCAGGTGCTGAACAAATTTCTCATTTGTCTTTGCAATGCAGAGCACCATGGGCCCTGGCCATGTGGAGAGAAAGGCAGGAATGGAGACCACCTCTGCTCCTGCATCGTGTTATCTCCGGGCTCCTATTGCTCATTTTGAAGTACGGCTCTGGTGCTCAGAGTTACAGACTACAGCCTCATTGCATAAGGAGTCCTGTGAACACAGGACACTAAGGTGGTCTCTGTCCCAAAAACATCTACTATACCCTGCCGTGAAGGCAAAACGCTGTCACCCTGTCTGTGCTGTCACCATTATTTCACTGCTTCCATACAGAGATTCTGCACTGCAAATGCAGCTGAGTAACATAACGCTCACCATGTAAACCAGTTGGGATTATCACTTCTGGTTTAATGTGGGGGCGATGAAAAACAAAAAGGTCAGTGACTTGTCCCATATCACAGTGGAAATTAATAATGTAACTGGGAATACAATCCTCATCTGCAGAGACCTGCAGAGCATCTTCACTACATGGTCAAAATTGCTCAAACTGAGAATTTCACCACAGACACCCGATTGCACATAGGAACACGAGGGCTCGGTTTCCTTCGGCTCATTTGCAAACCAGAATCCGGGGAATAAATTCCTGTTCCTAGGTAAACGGAGACTCAGTTAATGCTTCGAATCACATGGCATGGAGTGGGAAACTCCTGTCTCTTCTAGATCCTATTTCAGTTAAGTCAGAGTTTAGCCAGGCAGATCATGCACACAACAATTACTTGAAGCCTATGAGAAAACCCTCCAAGGGCTCATCTTGCTTCTTGAAGAGCCAACACACAGAGGAGTTCCCTGCGATGCCTTTCATGATCTCTATTGTTCACAGAGTACTAAAGTAATGAATAGCCTTTATTTTTCCAAGTTTCAGTCACAGAATGCGCATGCTAGCATTAAAAGGAAAACAAAAGTGCAGAAATGCCAAGATACTATGTAACACACAGCCCTTCATCACTTGCATTGATGCACAGTGTTACAAATTTTATCTAATCAACTGACATTTTAAGTAGTGGAGAATTTAACAAGAATAACAATGTGGTGACAATTTAGTCTTTCTTCCCGCTCCATAAAAACACTGTCTTCTGTTTGGTCTAGATTCAGGTCAAGACATTTCACTAATTTGCTAGTCATTAAAAAGATATTTTTATACCCGGCCTGTAATATTATACTCTTCAGTGATTATGATAGTTCCCAACAGAATTCCAGACTTGAAAATGAAGGCTGGGAAGCTGAGCTGCAATTATGATACTTTAAATAATTCCACAAAAGTAGAACCACTGTTAAATAATTTATAGTCTTTGATCTTGTCACAGATCTACTGAAATCTTCACATCACTCAAGCTAAATATTTTCAAACAGAAATGGGATAGGTTACTTCCCTCCACCCCCTTCTGTCACTGCGGGAGCTGAGGAAAATAACGGTGCCGGGGGCCAAATTCTTAGTTACTTTGGTGTAAGCTCCTTCAGAGCAACTTGCGTGAAAATTTTTCCTCTGGGGCTTAAACGCATTCAGAAATAAGTCTTTCATCACAGCACCTTGAAAGGTTAAGAAAGTAGCGGTGATGTTTGAAACGGATTTCCCTCCAAAGTGACAGTATTCCCAGTATTTGAGAAAACAGAAAACATTACTTTGCAATTCTGCGTCTTGCACAGCTATTGAAGCGGAGACAGGAGACGCTCCGCACAGGACACCGGCCCTCGCGGAGCGATGTGGCTCCGTGCTGGGAAGGCGAGGGAGCCTGGCGCGAGAGGTCCGGCCGGGCTGCCAAACCTCAGCAGATGCCGTAGGACCTAGGGGCACTGAACGCGGCCAGCTTCCTCAAGTGAGGGTCAGCTACTAAAGGCTGGTAGCCAGGGACATACGCGAAAATGCAGCCTCTCCTAAACGGCGTGGTTAAAAACAAAACAACAAAAAAGCCTGTAATTTGTGGTCTAATCAGTCACAATCTGCCTTAATGTCCTGCCAGTCAGGGATATGGACTATTCACAGTTACTATCGAAAGCGCTGGCCAAAAAACTACTCTCTAGTGAAAACTGCGCTTCTCAGTTAAAAACGTCTTACAAAGTCACATTCAGAAGCTTTGGTGTAAATTAGAGGCTCAGGCGGAGGATCAAGCTACGCTGTTTGCAAAAAAAAGCTACCTCTAATTAGCTGAGCCCCAGTGGCTAATACAAGACAAGATAACACAGCCGAAATGCTTTCACTGGAGGCAAAACTAAGGCTGCATCACATTGCAGCCCAGGAAGCCTACGTGCATGCATACGTACAATTACAACCGCTCTGCTGACTGATAACTTGTTAAATTGACATCACTTGACTGTGTCAGGGTCCTAAGACTAATGAAACATGTAAAGTATGGCAGAAGTAAACAGCAGCTTTCCAGGAAACCCTTAATTTGCATTCTAATTAATGCAATGTGGGGCAGAAGTCATAAATAAAGGATTCAATCACAGCTCACCGTATAATAGGCAGACTAGTTTTACACACCTGATGTGACAGGCAAGTACTAACGTGGGGTTATGGAAGATGCCAGACCTAAACAAGCTATTCACATCTGCAAGTGACAAAGAGCCGCATCACCAAAAAAAAAGGTTTTCACGATGCAATTTGTCTTTTAAAACTTTCCCTCCCTAGGAATAAATCGCATCTTTTTTGGAAGATGACAAGTGCAAAGAAAATTTCATCTAGAGGAGTCCTTGCAGGTGTGACAAACACAATCTGAACACCACACCTTCAGGCTTTTTACCACTGGAGATGAGGAGAGTAGTTCTCATACCCTGAATACGCTGGTAAAGAGTCAAGTCCCACTTTTCCAACGGCTTGCAGAAGTCTTCCCAAAATAGCTGCCACCATCAAGGAACCCTACGCACACTCCCTGGCCCTGGGACGGGATGCACGCCTACTAGAAGAGGGACAGATTTGCCCAAAATGCCCTGTATGGCACTTTCAACTGAGACCCCGAATAGGAAAAAAACCAGAATCTGGAAGAGCTCAATAGTGTGCGAGGGTACATGAACCACACCGAAACGCATGAGCACCAGGTCTGAATCTTGCTGTTATATTTGTCAGTCCTGTCACACAGAGCGTATTGCCTGCAATAGGCTTTTTTTTTTGGATCAGGCAGAGTTTGAGGACGGATTCCTGGTTTGCTCTCACCTGTAGCCTTATTGTATCACCATTATGGCGTTCCAGCCCTTCCCTCCTAGGGACCTTATTACGCAGTTAACGCTGACTGGTAAGCTCTGAACACAATGGGGCAGCAGAAAAGGAGGCTGGTTGCATTTAGCCACAATAAACTCATCTACATAAAACCATTCAGAAATTCAATTTTGATGTCCTTTCTGTGTGGGATAGTACATGTGGTTTACGTTACTTCGAGAACACTTTGGTAAGCGCCCTGTCGTATTTATTAAATGTAATCAAGTCAAGAAAAGAACAAGCAATTAAGTTACTTGCTTTCTAATTAAAAATAAACAGAATTATTTAAAATATCCCGCTTTTCTTCCCTGCTGAAAGTACAGTAGAAAAACTAGCCTATATAAGTGACAGAAGATTACTGCAAACCAAGCCAATGAAATGAAAGGGGACAGTAAATATCAGTACCATAACAAAAGTAAAGTCCGCTACTGCTTTTAACTACTTTGCCGCACTTGCTTCACATTTCCCTGCTACCCTACCACACGCAGCAAGTCTTTCCCTGGAATCCTCCAAGCTCATTCATTTTTGTGAAAAATACTTCCTTAGTGGCTATTTGTTTTTGCAACCATAGTGATAAAATATATTACTGGCAGAAGTCTCGGGATTATAAATAGGTATCTGTCTTTGTTTAATTTCAGTAAGCCAGGACAAAATCACTGAGGTTTCCACACACATGACTTCCATTAGGAGCGATGTACAACTGCAAATACATCAGGCTTAAGCCTTTCATTGTTCTTATTTTTTTTTTTTGTGCCTTCTTGTAATTAGAAGGCTGAAAGTTTTGGGGGGTGTTTAGCAAAGGGCCCAGGGAAAAAGCACCGATGACTTTGAACAGGCAAAGTCGCTCACGTCAGGACGGCAGCTACCGATCTGTTTGGAAAAGTGAAAGTATTTTGTTTTGAGGTTTTTGCTTGTTTCCATTTTGTTAAATTGTTTAAGATGTGTTACTTTGGTAAATATCCATCTAACTCCAAGCGCTAATCAACACTGTGAGGGAAGAAAGCCTATTCTGAAAATTTAATACATTACTCCAGAAAGCTGCAACCTAACAGACAGTAACGGGCTGTCCAAGCACCCGGTGTCCCTCACCAAAGCGGTTAGAGACCTGAGCTGACATTCCTTATACTTCAAAGTCAGACAAGCAGTGCCAAAATACCTGTCAAAAAACAAGTGCAAGCTCTTATTTGGGTTAAATCTTTCAAGGATTTTCCTTAAAATTCATATAAATGATCTTCATGTAGGACTTGGATGTTTTCTTCAGGGCTTGCAAGCACTCTGTATTAAGAACAAAGACTTAATAAAATAACACAGAAGTGATATGACGAGCCGAGAAAGCCCCCAACACATCGCTTTTGCGAGTCAAGGATATAATTATATTCTACAGCAACCAGGTAGACGCAACAGTTTAGTCCAGGTGCCGAGTTTAAATCAGCCCGTGACTTCCCCCTGCGAGCCACGCTGCACCTTGTCCTCGGGGAAGGGCAGGCGGAGGGCAGCCCACTCCTCCTCCACAAGGACACGGGAGCCGCTTCCTCTCCAGGAGACCCGTCTGGGGCTTCATCCAGATCACTTTTAAGTAATGCTCTCCTGGGGTTTGCCCGAGAGTACATGGACAATGCGAAGACGTGCTCAGCACTGGCTCTGGCAGCTGCAGCTGGCGGCTACGTCCAGCCGCGGTAATGCTTTGCAGCGGAGGCCAGGCCCACGAACGCTGCTACTGAACCCCGGGGCAATCCAACCCACACCATCTTTCCACCGCGGCCGCAGACAGACAAACCACCGCCAGGATTAGCAGACCGCAAAGGGTTAACCAGCCCCGGCCAGTTCAGGCCTAGATTAGCAGAGGAGCACACAGTATTCACAAGAGGGGAGCGAAAATGATTTGCTGTTTGGGAGCCATTTCATGCCACCCTCAGACAAGTCTCTTGTAGAAGTCAGCAGGATGCTCCTCTGGTTATGGACTGCAGCAGGATTTGGCTTCGGCTCTGAAGAAAAGGGATTCATAGGGGAAGCTTCTGGTAGCAGCATGTACACAAGGGAAGTTGGGCACAGCAGCATTTTTCTTTCAAAATCTCCCTGCTCCTGAAAGGCCACCCATGGGACGCAGCCATCTCTTGTGTAGCTATTGTTTTCTGTGGATGCGTGCCACGTATTAACAGCCGGGGTGGAGCAGAGGGAGCTCCCAGGCCTTGCGCAGAGAAGACGAAGACTGCCCTCTGCCTTCCTGTCTTCAGAGGCCACGCGTAGCACAAACGAGGCAAAAAGCAGAGGACGGCAAGGGCGCAAGAATACAGCTGCTGTATTACCGTCCCAGAACGGGCTCCAACAGCACCTAAGCGAATTCCTACAGCCAGCACGTCAGCAACGGAAGGAGCCTTCCTGAGGGTTGGAGGGCACCTGGAGCAGATCGCCCTAAGTCGCTGATCTAGGAACCACAAACTCCAATTTAAGAGCCAGAGGCTATACGGTAGTGAATCAGGAGAAAAAAGGGACAGTTTCAAACCCAGGGTGTATTAAGTTCATCACTGCCAGGTTGAGCTTCTCCATTACGGAGAGGATGCAAAGAGTGGAAGCTGAAATAAGAAGGCGTCTCGAGCAGCTGGGGAAAGCCACCAGCAAAACTTGCTCCCCCTCACTTTACCATAAAAGCCCACAGAAGCAATAGCAGGACTAACTCCAGCTCTCCCTCCTTCGAAAGGGCAGAGATCTTTCTGACTCCCCAAGGCTCCAGAGCCCTTTTTTCAGAGCAGTATTTTAAGGAACACGGTTTGGTTTCTTTGCAACCTTCCACTTCATTTCCCCCTTGGCTGTCTCTTTGGGGCATGGTAAGCATTCCCCAGCAGAAGCGGGATGAGATTTAGCAACAGCCGAGTTATCAGAAGCCTCGTGTGTCGAATAAACACTACATTTCTTACAAATAGAAAACATACAAGCCATAAATCAAGGGCCAGCTCCGAGAGGCTCGTCCCTGGAAAGGTGTCAGTGCACATGCATTCGGACAGCTGCTGCCCTCAGGCTGCCTGAAGGAAGTTTTGACCCAGGATATTAATACAGCTTATTTGATACAGAGCTAACCAGGCTGGGGCTCAGAGGTCTGTTTACATTACAAGACTGTGGGCCTTTGGGAGATTAACACCTACAGAAAACGCATCTGTGTTTGTTTTGGGTGAGGCTACAATGTAAATTCTTATGTTATCGCACAAACGAGACATGATAGATAATCAATGCCCTGTGATAGCTAGTACTGAAGAACTGAGCTAGTTTTGTTTTGCAGGATCATTATTCAGCATATCATTCTTTTTGTGTTCATTTATATTTAAAGTCAGATCAGGCATTTATTTTCCTGAGACTTTTATGCGTTCATACCTATATTTTCATCTCTCACCATAAAGCAAAACTGCCTGGATTATGTCAGTCCTGTGCTTTTTTGCAGCAATATAAAAATATATTATATTGTTGCAAAACATTATGTCACAGAAATCATACAGATGTCAGACTAAAAGGAATCTTAAGAGGGCATCCAGTCTATCTTCTTACCCAGAAGCAGTACCAAGTTTACTTCCAGTCATGACAGATGTTTGTCAAGCTTCTCGAAACCTTCAGAAGAGAGTCTACAACATCCCTGGGTAACCTATTCCAGTGATTAACAATCCTATACAGATAGATGTGTTTTAAACAACCAAAAGCCTTGTTTTGCTGCCAGCGAAGCCAATTTCTGAATTTATTTTCATATCTTTAATCCACACCTTAGGTAACTCCACCCCTTTGAAAACGCTGACATCCAAATGTAAGTCGAGGGATACATTGCACCTGTAGATATTAAATTAAATATAGACATGACGGTGATCTGGGGAGAGAGAACAACCAGCACAGATCAGGGTCAGCAGCACTGTTGAGAGGTAGGTGTCTGATACACTTCTCACATGCCTGAGCAAGTAAAGCACTGATCTGCTAAATCTGAGTTCAGTTTGGTTTTTACAGAGAGCCTTCTATTAAACTTGAGTGAAAATTTAGTACTTCTGATCCTACGCTCAATAGACACGGTGACTGATAGATCTGCATCCCCTTTCTAACAACACTTGCCTAGAAGACTTATACCCTCCCTCAGACATATCTTTTCTAGACAAACACGCACAAATCTTTCAATCTTTCAGCACAGATCATATTTTCTAAGTCTTGAAGCATTTGGGTCATTTTTCTGGACTACATCCCATTTTTTTGCACCACTTTCAAAAGAAGTCAAAAACCAGACCCAAAAATCCAGCTTCTGACTTCTCGGCACTCAACAGAGATGTTTTGCACACAACAGCTTTGCTCACACGCCGCACGCTGAAAGTTGCTCTTTTAGTGCAATTATCACATCTTTTATTCCTGCTCCACTTGCCAGGCACTAAAACTCCATCTTCCCTCCTGCTGCCAAGTCACCGTGTGGTTACAGATTATCTGACGCACCCTACTTTGCAGTTTTATAATCTGAGCGCCGTCATGCTGATAACTTTTTTCCCAATGTATCATGTTCATTCGTTCTTCTAATCCTGTCTTCTGAAGAGCTTCTGTACCCTGTCAGCCTAGTGCCCTCCTTAAATTTTACACGTTCACTTTCTATTCCATCATTCAAGTCAGCAATGAAAATATTGACTGAAACCAGGCCCACAATTAAGCCTCTTCTGAGAGCAAAAGTGAATTCTCATTTTAGCAGAGCACCACTGCTAAATACTTTCTCCGTGTGGAGTTTCGGAGAATCAGGCCCTCCCTCGTTATTCAGGCCAAATTTCTCCAGTTTACATATGAACATATAATGTGCCATAGTGTCAAAAGCCTGGCTTAAGTCAAGATGTATCCCATTTACCACTTTCGCCTTATCCACTAAGCCAGTTTCCCTGTAAAGGAAGGAAATTAGATTGGTTTAACATGATTTGTTCTTGACAAATATGTGTTGACTCCTTTTTATCACCTTATTATCTGCATGGTGCTTACACACTGACTGCTTAATAATTTGTTCTAGTATCTTTTCAGGTATCAAGGTTAGACTGACTGGTGCATAATTCCCAAGACCTTCCCCTTCCCCCTTTTTAAAGATAGATACTACAGTCTGTTAAAAATTCAGTGCAGAGAGAGACATATGCCTTCAAGAGAAGCAAGACTTTGTGTGCATTGTGACAGTCATGCGCACAAATTTAGACAAGAAACGTTTAGCTATTTTCTAGAAAGCATGGGCAAAAACGGTAAGTTGAATTTATCTGTTACGTTATCGTAGGATGAGACAAAAATAAGCAAAATCTAGGGTACATGACCAGAAATGAATATTATATGAACAGAATCATTCATTGTCACAGAAATATGATCGCTATTACATAACCTCTTCCAACCTCTGCCAGTGGATGATTATTTCCTACAGAGTATTTTCCACTGCTTTGTTCAATAGAGATTTAAGCAAATCAGTAAATAGCTTCCCCCCACTTCCCTTGGGAAACTGTTACACGGCTATGTAATAGTCAGTTTGGTCTCACTGAAAACAATAATGCAAAACTGAAACATATTTAATAGCCGCTAATTGTGACAACAAATATGTAGCAGTAACACTACCCCTCCTTTCTTTGTCCCATTCACACAACTGTTTCCATCCACAGGTATTATACCTACTTATTCTTCTGTTGTTTCTCCTCTGATTTCTGAATAGCTCATACTTTGTGTTTCTCGTTGTACACAACCACAACCACACATTAGCATCTGCAGAGGTACGTGGAGAGGCCAGATTTTTTGGGTGCAGTTATACCAAGTGCCTTCCATACTCTCACTGGTGTCTACCATGGTTCCTGGTGGAGAGACAGGTCTTCATCAAGGAGATGACCTTGCAAGGAGAAGAAACGAGAACAAGAACGCCAATACATCTACCTCCATTATAATGCCATATATAATGCCTTCACTTGTATACGAAGGAATGTAGTATCTTCCCTTACCATCACCGATGTGTATGATACACACACACTCACATAGAAATACACACATGCATACAAGCAGCTGAATCCAGCAATGGTAAATCTGAACATTATCTAGATACTGCCTAGACACTTTAGTATATCTATACTGAAACGCCTAAAATACAGACCACAGCCTGCCAGGGGAGGTCGAGCCCTCGTTGATTCCAACCTGTCACTTCCCTGCTTTTCTCCTGATTTACTAATTTAATCTGATCCAGGTTCCATTCAAATAACTCTGGTAAACTGATATGTCTGGAGGAGAATAGGCTCCCAAGCTGCTTACAAGTCAGCAAGTACTCCACATCTACCACTATTCCAGCTATTTCAGAAATGCTCAGCCCATTTCTATTTGTAACACGTTCAGAGACTCAGAGGTTTGTGACCAGCTGAGAATGCACCAAGTTCTCATCATCACAACAGCTGCTGAGATTTATTTCTTTATGCCAACCCTTGCATCTATTGAAATAAAGCGGGATTAGTTTTGATGTTGACTTTGGATACCTTGTATCCTGCTCTCCTTTTCAGATAGTGGCTGGGAGTGAAGTATAGCTGCAGCATCACATGATAAACCCACTGCATGAATAAACGCTGTTTCCCATTCTCCATGCATTTAAATCAGAGGTAGTTGACCTGTTTAGGATATAATCTATTCTGATAATAAAACCCACATGGCACATAGTAAAACGTTTTAATCCATGATCCATGCATATATTTCTCTAGAAACAAAGATGGTTACAGACTGTAGCATATAAAATTTGCCCTGAGCTAGAGAGCCAAAGCCCTTTAGCACAGAGACATTTTTGAATTGTGAACTTTATAAAACCCAACCCATAAGTTCTGCAGATGTAGCTTATTGCTGAGAAAAATCTAAGATGTTAACTGCCAGTGTTAGCTCATATAAGCTGGTATTTGTAAGAAGTGTGCTGTATAACTTGTATTATTTTTCTCACCTTTCCTGTATAGTAAAACCCAGCTATTGCAAATTAAGGCTTTATTTTTTTTGCTGTGGATTTGTTTGGGGGTTTAATGGGGGTAGGGATATGGTTTTGTCCTCTGCCATTTCTAAAAATTGTACAAATCAAAGTGTATTTTGTAAAGGAATTTTACTACCTGTTTAATAACTTTTTAAAAGGTTCTAGTATTGCATCATGGGACTACGTATATGGCAGGTCTTTCCCTTCACGGATGAACAAAGAACATATCCAAGCAATGCTTAGTAACATTAACGACAGTTGCCATCCAAAAATCCCTTGTGCACTTTTTAAGCAAAAGGATCCAGAAAAGCTAGTCCGCTTGAAACATTATTTAAAGACACGGGGTTTGGACACAGACCCACACAAGCTGTTTAGCAGCAGATTATCCAGACTGTATCAGTTTTCCTTAACCTTATGGCTGCCTACGACTAAAATTTTAAGTTATTTTTATCCAACAGCAGAAAGGGATAGAAAGAAAATGATGATCATGCGCAGAGGGATGCCTTAGACTGACCACCGTTGCCTCTTTCCTTTACCTGGCTGCAGACAGACACCACTCAATTCCGAGTATCCATGGTAGGACTTAGCCAGAGGCTTTTCCTTTTGGCATTTCATGCTTTGGAGAAGCTTCTTTGCATGCTAATAAAGATGCCAGGAAGACCAGCTGCTCCTAAACAGTTTGCAGGGAGGCAGATATAATTAATTCACAAGTTGGAAGCACATTTGACAGAGAGAATTGTTTTGTTACCCCCAAACAATCAGGAAGCTCATATGCGAGATGTACGCGCAAGTACATCTGCTCTCACTTAAATCCCATACATTTACGCTACCCTAACCGAAGACACTGTAGTCAACTCTCATAGCTAGCCATGAAGATGATTTGCAGAACAATCTAAATACTGCTGTGCAAGAAAAAGCTTGATCAATAGGCCCCATAACTTAGAAGGTATGAATTTATGTTACTTTAATGGTGTGTCCAAGAACATTAAGACCAATCAAAGTCTACCCAGCTGGCCATGTTTACCAGGGCCTTGGCCTTCTTTGGGTCCTCACAATCATGACTTCCACCAAACTCAATTCCCAAGACTCACAGCAATAAGAACAGGATTATTTAAGCATTTTTTTCCTTGCTTTTTCTTTTTTTCAACCGTATTCACATAAACTTGTCACCCATTTGCATACATTTGAACAGTCTGCCTGACTATAAGGCATCTGCACTTTTATGTTCATTTCCCTGACATCTGGAGTGCTATAAATTCAACGCTTGCCTTATTTTTTTCTTTTTCTTTCTTCCCCTCTCCCCCAAGGAAGTATTGGCAGTAGCACAGATCAATCCGGTCACATTCAGATCCAAACTCACTGGAGATTTCCAAGCTTGAATGACTCAAACTGGACCAAAAAGTTAAAGAGTGGTGGAAAAAACCACCAGTGGTGTCTCTGTAAAGAAAAAGCAGCATTACCGTTCCACCTCAACAAGATTCAAAGGAAAATACTAACAAAGAACAAGATGAATGGCTACAGTGCCTTGGGGCACTTTGGAAGAAAACACTGGGGCACGTACGACCAGCTCTCGCCCACTTCTTCTGCTACCTCCTTGCTGGGTAAGCCGGAGTTGATACCAGCACCCCAGGGAAAAACATGCCTCAGGGCAGCTCTGGGCTGACCAAGGGAGCCATTGAGCCTCTCTCCATGTCTCCCTTTGGACTACTAGATGGGTAAGGGACCACCATGCCAGTGAGTGTGGGGATACTGGACATCGTACAGTGAGCATGAAAGCTGTATGTTCATTTAATGGGAATGTTTGGAGTAGCCGAGCACCCAAATGGGACATATGAGAACCACTTTGCAAGCCTCCAAGGTATTGCAACACACAACGCAAACGTACAATTAAGTTTTGCAAATCTGGCCAGACACCAAAGGCTTTGGAAGTTGGCTGAACACAAAGTTCCCTGGTTCTTCCCCTGACTCTCAGCTTTCCCTGCAGACTGAATCAAAAAGTACAGATAATACTAGGCTGCTCATTCTTCTGTTGCCCGTAGACTGATATATTTTTCTTGCTCCGTTGGGACAGATGAAATAAGAGAAACAAAAACAGGGCCAGCCTGGTGTCTGTTGAGGGATCATCTCTTACTAACCAAGAAATGGCAAAATCCTCCTAAAGGTTCTTTAGGGAATATTTATTTTGTCCTGCGCTTTTACTGTAATTGTGTTAATCCAATAGATTTGCTAAGCAGTAAAGCGTTAACTGGCATGTCTGAGGAATGCCTATTGGGTAATGTGTCTGCATGGGAAGAGGACTGAAAATGCAGTTTACATAAGGGCGTGGACCATATGTGACAAAGAATACATTATAGTATATGTTTCCTTCATAGTAAAATATGATGAGGTAATGGGGAGCAGGGTTAAAAGCTGAAGAGGCTATATTTATGCGTCAAGTTCAAGGGGTTGTTTTAATTTCTAGACCCAATCAATGATGACAAACTTCAGCTCTGCTTCTGTACACGCTTCGATAGCCTCAGGGGGGTAACTACCGTGTGGCCAGCTAGCATACATTTCTGTGCTGGACTACTTTTATTCTCTTAAACTGGCATTTCGAAAGGAAAGCGGGGTGCCAAGCATGACAGAAAAGGCAAGTGGAAAAGGCAAAAGAGTGAAGTTAAATTGTGTGGAATTGACTATAATAAGAATTGGGGGGCTAAATCAAACCTGCAGCTATTTTGCCTATCGCTCACCTACGCATCTTCCCTTCATCTAGGAAATCTCTCATTTGATCCGATGATTGCCTTTACAAGCTACAGGGTGCATCAGGGGAACATTTTACCAGATTCATTTTCTCTCCTACCGAGTTACACTACCCACAGCCTCTAGGATCACACAGGATACGTGAGCCCACAGCTTTTTTTTTTTTTTTTTTGCTGTTGTTGGCTGCTTTCACTGCTAGGGCTCAAGTCCTGTCAACAGAAGCTTTGCAGCGGATGCACAGGGAACCTGCCTAACGTGTTACAAACTGACACAATTCCAGCAGTAGCCAGTGGTCTCACATAATGCAGTTATTTTTTCCAGGACTGTTTTCTTCTTCCAGCTGAGTTCCCAAAAGGCAGCAATGCTTTAATGGACCCACACAGTGAAAAAATGAGCAACAGCAGCATCCAAAAGCCTTTTGTTCCTTATTGCATCCAGCCCTTCTGGAGCGCTCAGACAAACTGGAGGGCGAGCTTGGCTAACATTTCCTGACTGAAGTACTGAGAGCGCCTGACTCAAAGATTTCACATGTCAGAGCTACCCCGCTTTCCACTACGCTACTTAAAACCTAATGCAAAATGACCGTGCCAAAGTATGTGAGGTATCTCAGATACCTGCCCCCTTCCTTTGCCTGAAGACACCCGGCCACCTCCAAAGACGAGCAGACGTGTCTCTAGACTACCACACACACACGGGCTTTTGGAAAGCATGAGGAAAATTTGGGCCAGGAGTACAGCACGACGCAGCTTTGCCACTCTAACAGAGGAGATAATCCAGGGCTCAGGACTGTGTTTTTTTTGAAGCAACCTACAAGGATCTTCATTTTCAGCAGAATCTAAGCTTCTGACGCTGGAAGTCTCTGCCAAGACGTTTTCAAATCTATATTGACCAACATTACAATAAGCAATTTCCACCACCTATAGAGCTCTGGCTTAGAGCCTTAATTCCTCTGAGCCTCCATACATGCAGTTACCTACACGCCATGCGTACAATCTCTCTCCCCGTCAGCTCTTCTGCCCCCCCAGCTATGGCACAAAGCTCCAGATGAGCAGATTCAATTACTTGAACAATGATCTTGGAAGTAAAAAATTTCCCTCCTTGCCACAAATCTTTATAAGTAGCGAAATAAACACCACAATGTGCCTTCTTCCAACAGCTGGAAAATTATGGTCTGACTGAAATGACATCATTCTGTTTTCCTATGGAATTTCTGTGCTGTGAGATTTCAGGGAGAAACTGTGTGGTGGCTTGAGGTGGGGTGGGAGACAGCGCTGTGGTGAAGTGGGCAAACAAAAAAAGGTGAAACTGTCTTAAATAGGCCTTACTGAGAAATAAATGTTTACACAAAACCCGGAAAGATTCCTTAAAAACAGATCAGAGAGGCTGTTCTTTGGCTTATAGCCATTCCTCAGTTCCAGCCTTCGACAGCCCTGTCCTAGTTCTAACGTACAATATTACATTTCTCAACATCTTATGTTGGTTCTTCCCCTCTGTCTTATTACATGGCTGAAAAAAAGATATGGAAGATATACCCCAGTGAGGAAATACCTCTGACAGAGCAACGTTGCAATTCTAGCAGCTTTTCAAAGGAGACAGCACTAAATCTACACCCTTAATTACATGCTCGGTTGTGGATGTCATCAAGAAGGTGTGTGACCACACTGGGTATACTGCAATCCCCTTTATTGCACAGAGGTCACGTAGGAAAGAAAGATTTGGTCCTAGCAAGTTAAGAGTCAAGTCCCAAAACATGACTCTGGACCAGAAAAGACAGACTGCAAAACGTTTGACGGTAACAGAGTCAAAACCTGAATTTGGCCAGTTGGTGAGAAGAGACACAACTGCCAACTTCTATCAAGAACTGGCAAGTTCCGTTTTTCATTGTCATGGTATTTAGAACCGTAAGCTTCGGCTAATTTCTATGCTCAGCTTTGGTCAACATTGTGCAAAGAAAAAAAAAAAATTATGCTTTTTTTTCCAATTTGCTTTTCAATTCCTTCCCATGCCACGGCCTCCTGCACAGTAAGATAGCCAGAGCTACCTTATTTTCACTCCCCGGCCCAACAGGCCCCAGTATCACTAAAGGTTTGGTCACCTTCACTGAAAGTTTCTCAAGCACAATTCTCAGCAGTACTCCGTGCAATTTGGCACTCCATAGATGGATCAAAAAAAAAAAAAAAATCACCGAAACCAAAAAGAAATTCTGAATTGTCCTTGGTGATCACTGTTTCACTATAAGCTACCTAATTACTCCAAATCATAGCTGTGGGAAACCATCAGCAGCACTAGTGCTGACTTCAGGCAGCAATCAGGCTGAACATGAAAGTCTGAAATAAAAAAGAGCATGCGAATAAAAGACAGACAAAAGACATCTTTGCTGAAATTATTCTTCTGTTTTAACTCCTATAGAAGGCCTTGAAATATCTTCTTGGTGCTCCGAAAACACCACAAACACCTTCAACAGCTCTGGTTTCTATACACTTTCTCTTACTTCTTCCCCCTCCCCCTCACAGTTTTTCCTTTTCTGTTGAATAATCACATAAACAACCCAGGACGGCGTAGCTAAAAAGTCAAGGTGTACGTTAAAACTTCCCCCAAACCAGGAATAACACTCACTCACCTTGCAAAGTTTTTCTACATTCTTTTTTCGTTGTCATCATGCAAATGAGTGAGCATCATATATTCAAACCTGAAATTCCATACTTCATTTGTTAACTTTTCTTGCTGTTGTTATGTACAAGCAATTCCACCAAATTAACTTTCAATTGCTGTATTTCGTGGGGTCAAGAAGAAAGAGCAATAAAGGTCTACCTTCAATACTTCGACAATGAAGAACAAAATTGATGTATAAATGTGCATATCACTTTAATGTATCCAGCCCTATATATAAACATAATTTTGTGTGATTTATATCCCTAATTAGATTCCCATGGTAACATTCTTCAGTTAACAATGTGTATCATAATCACCTTTTCTTCATACAAATGATTTCCTTAACTTTGCATGCATAACTTAGCAGCTTTTATTTTTAAAACTCATGTTAACAGTTTCTCTCTTGTTACCAGTAGGGGTGCTATGATAAGAAACTAATTTGCTGTAAAAATTACTCATTTGTCAAATAAGCATTAAAATAATTGTTCCCCTTTTGACTGTTACCCTGCTGTTTCCCGTCATTTTCAAAAACTAAATTATTTACTCATTTGAAAGTTCAGCTGTGCATATTTTAATTGATATTCCCTCATAGGACTCATATTGTTAATGACAATAATTAACCCGAAATGGCTGCTAAATAATTATGCTGAAAAGATACGAAGTATTTGTGCAGAAAGTAAAATCAGCATTTGAGAAACCATCAAAATGTACAACTTACCTATTTTATGGCAAAGCATAGTAATAGTTCATAATCAAATTAAGGATGAAAAGGAAAAATGGAGATTACATGCTTTGATGCAGAATACTTTATGTTTCCAATATAGTATGGTATTCTAGCTAACAATGAGCACTCAGTCATTTTAATAAATCCCTAGTATTGCTATTCCAGATAGTAATATAAAGTATTCTCATGAAGTCAGTGCAGTTAGGAATGTGGTAAACTATCCATTAATAATATTTCTCTGCCATCTATCTACTACATTTCATTCCAAGGAATCAGACCCCTGTAATAATTTATAGCTTATGGAATTAATGCTGAAGGCTTTCTTCTGGCAAGTGTTGTTGATTTCAATGATGAGAGCTAAAAGCTATTCAGGCCCAGCTTCCTTCTCTGGACACATCACAGGCCAGATGCATTATCAACCTATTGTTTGTGTAACCATTTATACTAGCACAAAAACGATAGCGTTCTTGATTTAGCTCCATCGCTTGTCGATAGCGCCGGTTACGGGCGAAGCGAGCTCCGCACGCACTGCTAAAGAAAGAGACAGGATAGGTTTGTCTACACGGGAAACAATCCGAGTTAACTAAGGATGTTATTTTAATGTGGGTTTCTATATACAACTATATTAAGCCCATGTGGACTCACTCATTCAGAATTAAAATAGCTCTAATTCACTTTAATCTAATTCACTTCCAAAGACCACAGAGGGGTTTAAAGTTGTTTAATCTATTTGAACAGCTCATTTGAATCCACATGCCTGAGTGTCCCCACAGACACCCACACAGACAAACAAAAACCCAATAAAGCACTAGAGAGGTTAAGAGAACATTGGCAGAAAGTTTTACTTCATGGCTTTTTGGTGGAAAATTTGGTTTTCAACTACACAGTCTCTTTGAAGAAGGTGTTGACATCGAGCGCTCCTAAGTTTCAGCTGGAAACCGAATTCCCTTTCTAAAATGCGCCCTGAAATGCTGCTGCAGCGCTCCTCGGTTGAACGTCACATACCCCCATGTGACGAGCAGTCCGAGCAGTTGGCCCAACACCCTGTGGTCAGGGACAACCAGGGTGCCAGATAAACCCAGGTACATCAGACAACATGTATTCTGGCTCCAAATCAATTTAACTATTTTAGACCAAACCACTTTTGGCCTTTGATTTGTTATTGAAAATTCAAGATTTTGAATGGGGGAATAACACTCCCCCCTTGTCCCCTACCCCAGATCAGTCCTACCTGAAAAGGCTTTTCCAATAGCCCATACCAACAGAGCATCCTCAAATTGAAAGGTTAGGTGGCACTTGCAATAAAACCAAACACTTGTCATCTATTTGGAGAACATCCACTGTATCATCTGTACGCTAAGCTCTTCTAAGAATAAGGATGCATCTGAACTCACACTTTAAGAGTCCCCAACTCCTGACATTTTCCTCTTGTCAAAGGGAAGGGTGGGCTTGAAAGAGCAACAGGGTCTCCGCTCGCAGGCCTAGGTGGGTGTTGGCAACATGCAGAGCTCTGAGGCTGATACACAGGAGTGAAGGTTGGTCATATTCCTGCTTCTGGAAAAGGGTTGCGTTTTGTAAAAGGAATCAGTTTTCTATAGGTGTTAGTTTTTAAAGACTTGAGAAGCAAGTAGATGGCCCACCTCACAGGAATGTCACGGATTAAGCATAAGTGTGTTGCCAACCCTCACAATTTCGAATGTGTTCACTGTAAAGCTCCCCTTCTTAGAATCGAAGGAATATGTGAAACTTTTAAAGCAAGTGACTTTCTAGTCTTTGCTGTAAAGGAAAGGAGAAAATTCTCAACTGAGTGAACTCCAAAGGTTAAAAAAAAAAAAGCATATTTTTAAAAAAGTCTGGTGCTTTTGAAGGAACAATTCCTAATTTTTGAATGCTTTCAGTTAGTAAAATGCTTCATTACAGCAATTTAAATACTTCTGGTCAGAGAATGTTAATATGAACACATCTGTCTTATTCACTTAAATTGCCTCCGCAATTCTTGTACATTTTCACACGCACCTCTGGGGGTTTGCCCATGTAATCAGCAGCATTCAGAACTCAAGCATGCCTCTGTGAAAGTTTGGCTCATTTAGAGCTACCTTCCACATCCACGAAGTTACATTTTGGATTTTGAAATTTAAGACAAATAGCCAACAGACGAAGAGCATATTTATGAAACAAATTTCTTTTAATTGCTCAACCTATTGCTGTCTGAAAAATAAGTGCAAGCTATTACTGGCACCAGATGACTCCCAGTTTTCACTGGCCAGCAAAGCCACATCTGCAAGTTCAATGAGATCAGTAAACAGTGTAGGTTAAGTAACTGGTTACTAATATTTTCCTTGAGCTACAAAACTTTTAAACAAACAACAACAACAACTATGATCACAGTAACCTTCCAGAGGTTAACAGCATGCAGGTGGTCAATTTGAATTAAATGCAAAACAGACGGCTGCGGCATTATAAACTGAAGATCTTGGTTAAGTTTGCTTCAGGAGTTGGGTCTTCTTTCTCAAAAGCCTTAATGATACAACACATAAATGTCAAAACGACAAAAATAAGGAAGTATGTCATAGACTAAGCATTTTAATGCCTTTTCTGGCTCACTTTTGCAGGCTGAACTGTCTGTGTTGACCACATTTGATGGCATCAGTACTTAGAGTGGCTGTGTGCATGAGTTTTTAATAGCTGAAATAAATGGAGATGGCCCATCAACTAACTGTGCTGTGGGCTTGTGTTTTAAACCACTGGTACGATACATTTTATACTTCATTTATGATGCTACTTCGCCGACCTTATGAGATAGCTCTAAGTATTGGCAATCAGATATTGAACTGGAAACGGGTTCAAATCCAGCTAGTGATGGTATAAGTAGTGATCAAAAAGGATTATTCATAGCCTTCCAGAGACCTTTTTTAAAGCAAGTCTCTCTGTCTATTCCTAAGCAGACAGGTATACCTAATACCATTGGTGACCACCAAGAAAATGATTTGGAAGGTCCCCCAAAATAAGCACAGATTAAAGAGTGATAGGAGCCGAGAACTCTCTCGCCCAAGAGAAATGTTTTCTCCAACGTCATCGAGAGGGGCTGTGAAGGGAATCTGGGTACATTGGCACTCGTAGGGACTCCTCTTAGGAGACTAAACAAAAGTTCCCAGGGTGGTTCCCAAATAGATTTAAACTGAGCACCTGTGAAATGTAACCTAAGTTTGGCTCACAGTGGACATAGCCTGGCAGAAAAGTTGTTACTGGAATGGAAAATAAAAACAGAGGAGAAACACTGAGAAAGTCCTTCATCCCCCGTCAAGCTTCGGGTAGTCCAGCGCACAAAGCATTTGCTTTAAGAGCTTTTAGCAAAATGTTTTTCAAAGCCAAGCACTCCCTTCTGGGATCTCCTGCTCACTCACCAGCCTATCCAAGCAACACAGTTGCGAGAGAGCTAATGCCCAAAACCCACAGGCACACAGTAGCTGCCGCAAAGAGTGAGGGACACAAGCGGAAAATGTAGGACCGTGACTTGCCACGTATACGTACACCAGCCGGCACTTGGACTCCATGGAAAAGCACCAGCAGTTCTGAAACTGGACACTTCTCAAAGATCCACATTCAAGTTGAGTGGCTGCCAGTAAATAAATACAAATCCGTTGTCAGGGTGTTTCGTAACGACTAGCTCCTTAAAGCTAGTAATACTCGTCCCCTAATGAAGCAACATCCATCTAGGTACAATTGCTTCTCATGCTGCAGTATCACCTCCCAATCTACCGCACTACATCTTAACCGAGGGCATGAGTCACGGGCGGCTCCGGCGCCGTCGTGTACAGCAGCGCGGTGCCAGTGAGGTCAGGGCACACGGCACCTAGACATCTTCCAGCGGCTACTTCAAACAAGTCAGTGGAAATAGTGAGGTTAGAGAGATCTCTTAAGTGTATCATTGCGTTGTCATTTATGTAAGATTCACATCCAGCGTGTTAAAACACAAAGTTGTTCCTTAGTTGTGCTGCTTATGAAAGACACGTTTCCCCTGCACACATGTCCTACACCCTCACAGATGATCCCTCCTTCATGCCCCCCGCACAGGCAGGTATATGCTGGCGCTGCATCAGAGCTGCACCCGTGCACGTCACCTAGATGCGGTTTTCCCAGCTAGCCAAGCTGGTTGGCCAAACCTAAGCAGGAACAGCTGAGCTCCAGCGGTAGCCTTTCCATTACTGGTGGCACCAGTTGTTCTCTCTTCTCTCCGCTCAGCCAAAAGTTTTCAGAAAACTTATAGGAACTTCGTTACCTCCATAAAATCTGGTTTAAATTGGACGGTTCAGAAGTTATTAGGGAAAACAAACACTCTAACAAGCTTTTAACACACTTGAGAGGCCTTCTACTTCAGCAAACGCTTCGTGAATTTGTTGTGAATTGAGTGAACAATTAAATGCTCTGACAATTTTGAACCTCTTAAAACGCAGATTAACCTGTGCTGCAATGAATGCCCAGCATTATCCCTTTCTAACAACACCTCTGCTCTCCTTGCCATTTATTTGCTTTGTGTGCCTCTAATTTCAGCTGGAAAAAACAGGGAACTGAGATGTTCCTCCAGAAATCAGCACCGCTCCTATCATTTCTGTCAGAAATTGAAGGAATAAGGTTTTGTGTCTCACCTGAATCAATGGAGCCTCGATTCCTTAACTATACGACCATTCTGTTACAAACAGCAACTTTGGCTTCAGCTCCAAGGCAAGAACACGTAACAATGGACTACATGACGGAAAGGAGTATTTTTCAGCCTCTTCAGCCTCGCCCTGCATTACCTGCGAGTGATACATTACAGAATTGAATGCCAGAAAAGTGCATTTTAGAATAAAAAGTATAGTGTTTCATAATTTGATTTAAATCAATTATACCATCTCTCACTGGAACGCTCATGAGCTTCAGAAATAAAATATATAAACGAAACCAGCTGCTCTGGATACTCTTTCCTTCGGATAGATTTCACCTGAACTCAATCAGCTTTCTTCTGCAGCGCATTATTGTCATGCAGCATCAGAGTGGAGAGCACACAGTGCTGTATGAGTTATTGCAAGGTAACCAGTTATGGTTAAAAAAATGCAGAAGATTAAAATTCTTTCCTGCAATGGCTGGCTAAACCCTGAGGAATTAATTAATTCCTCTGGGGCTGACAGGGAAACTGAGGTAGTTATTGGCATCCCAGCAAAATCCATTAATTTATAGCTATTTACGACATCACATAATCTTTCTGATTTGTCTCAGTCTGGAGCCCGTCTGTGCCCAACAGCACGGAGGTCTGCAGTGTTTGGGATGAAGAATAATTACAACTGGAGAAGCACATGCAACCAAAGCTCCGTGTTCTTTAATCTCCAAGTATAATGCATGTGTAGATTTTGGCATCACTCTTAAAATGATTGTTTGTAACTAAATACCATATCTCAGTGCTCAGATACCGTGATGACTGATCTTTTCATAAATCAGAATAAATATATAGGGCAAAATCCTGGCTCTACTGAACTCAGTGGGACCACTGCCAGCCACTTTAAGGGAGCCAGAGTTTCATGCACAAGGTTTTCAGCAGCCCAAGCTGTCCAGTGCTTTGGTTGCAGCATTTTCAACTCCATTTCTCATCAAGCCCTCTTTTTCCCACCAGCATCTGCAGTAGCGTTGTGCTGAGATGCAACCGCACACTGAACTCCCAGCCAAAGTAAAGTAATATGAAAATATCCTCTGTTAAAATAAGGGACGATTCCAGCTTCCGTTGACAAAAGCAACCTCTATCTTCGATCGCTGTCAGACTGCCTGCAGCCTTCGCTCACGAGGCACTGGCCTGTATTAAGGCTGGTAAAGGATTGTTCATTTTAGAAGGGTGACAGACGAGCTTAGGGCCTTCCAAGCCAGAACAGAAGTTAGTGATGTAATGACAGCCTTTACTCTCCATTTCACTGCTTTTGTCAATTTGAACCAAACCAAGTTTTCCTCACTTTTCCCTCCCCTCACTGGAAAACCATTCTTCCCCAACATCTTCAAAAAGGGTCAGAATAAATCAAAGCCAACTGCTCTCTCAGGCACTGCTCCGTTAAGTCACGCCAGGGTTCTCCGAGGGCTTCTCTGCAACGACTTACGCTTCTGCACCCCCTCTGACACATCTTCACACATCACCCACCCAGACGGGTGGCACTGATAGTGCCTTCAACTCTGCCCCGCTCCTCCTCGTGCAAATCTATTACCATCACTTAACGAAACAAAACTTTAGGGGATACCCACATCCTCTGAATTTATGCATGTAGATGCCCCTGGGGTCTTTCTGTTCCCCGTGGGATGAGAGAGACTCCGGCACAGAGTGGAAGGGAGCACTCCTATTGGGTTTCTGCTCTGAAGCATCCCCAGGAAGAAGTCCTCCAACACTCTTACGAAGGTGAATGGTCCATTAACTTAAGCAAGGAATTACTGCCAAGCAGCAGGAGGCAGAGGGCATTAAGTACCACCACCACAATCTCTAATATTCTTTCTAGGGCTCATATTATTTTAGGGTTCATTTTGAAAACATGCAGAGACCAAACAAAGGAAAAGAAAACTCCACCTCTCCCTCTTTTTTTGATCTTTCCTTAAAGAAACAATTATTTTCTGATACAGCTACTCGTGTGGCTTCCTTTACCATATTATCCAAGCGTCTTACGTTCCTCTGTAGACCTACACATGTGAGTTCCCTTCCAAGTAAGCAAATACCTCATTTTATAGCTAGAGTACTCAGATAAAGAGAGGCAAAGAATCTGCCTTCTTAAAGATATAATGGCACCTGTAGTTGAAAATAAGACCATTTTCACAGCTACTGTGTACTTACGTTTCACTGACTCCAATAATTTAGACTATAAAAGTGGGTATCATATGCAATAAGTAGTGACTAAGGAGAGTCAAGTGAAATAATGACTTATTCATTAACAGGCTAACAAACTCTGTTTGCATTAATATACTTAAAGACTTGTATTCCTAAGTAGTCAATACCAGAAATGTGTTTGTATAGGATTAACAATGTCAAATTACTGTGTATGACAAGACAGCAGCTTCTATAACTTGACAATAATAACTAAAATGAAGACATAAATCCAAATGTTCTTGTGAATGAAGAGGAAAAAGGAGGAGGGAACAGAAAAAGACAGAATGAAAGAGAGGAAAAAGGAACTGATGACCTCTCTACCAAGAGGCAAAACGAGTTAAAAAGGGGATGCTCTTCCTTTGCCTGAAAAGATTTGAAAATGCAGATCCTATTGCTAGAATATTTCAAGTAATCACTAATAAACAAAATTATTTTGGACAAGAACTGATTAGTGCTACAAGTCCTCACTAGAGAACAAGAATGTTTTTAAAAACTTAAAAAACGTTTGAGGAATTGGAGGACAACTGTAAATAGGTGAAATCTTAACAATAGGAAACTACTCACTTGTGAGCAGACTCCTTGATGTGTTCATGTTCTTTGGTACCTTCACCTGATGCCCTATATGGCACAGTGACTGCAGCATCCCTCATTTCTTTACCACTATTCAAAAATCTTATGAAAAGAGCTTATAGCAAAGTGGGTCAAGGAAGCAGGTGTGGCGGTGTATTTTAAGTAACATTTTCTTCAATGAAAAAATGGAAGTGTGAGGTTGACCCCCAACAACAACATCACAGAGAGGGGATGAGAAAGTTTTAAAGTTGGAAGGATGACTACCCTGAAATGCGCATCTGACCTACTAACCCCCGTAAGGCAAGGCAGGGCTAAATTAAAGTGGAAAGAGGGTTCCAAGAAATGAGCTTCAGGTTTTAGAAACAAAGACATTAGTCAAATGTGTCCTGGAAACTACCTTAAATTTAACTGCATGGATCTACAAACTCTCTGCTGTTAAAACAACACTTTCAACAGCTGGGAACACTACCCCATCCAAAGCATATTTAAAAAAAAAAAAAAAATCTTTGGATAAATGTAGATGTCTCCCTCCAAAATCCCATCTTCTTCCAAATTTCAGCACTGGACATTTTGTGTTTCACAGTATCTAAATTAAATACCCCACTGGCTTGCCTGAGCTGTGAACTGTCTTTTAGAAGACACCATTACTTTCAGTGGTGGAGTTGGTATTCAAGGACCACAGGGTAATAGGCAGTGGCTACTGAAAATATTGCATATCCTTAGAAAACACCAGCAGAGGACTGGGGGATATGGTCAAGAGCCAACATGCAGAGGAATAACCACTACTAAAACCACCACATGGATTTCATATCCCATCAGTTTCTTTTAAGTCTAAAATGAGATACTGAACTTCTATTTCTTCTGATTTGGGAAAAAATGGGAATTAAGCTTTCACCCATTTTGCCAAAGGACCTGGAAGGCTGTTTATATAACTGTAAAAGCAACCCCGGTCTCCCTCATAAAACAGAACACTACAGAAATTAAATAAGATCAAGAGTGCTTTCAGCATGCCTCTTAAAAATGTCCTGCAGAAGTAACAGGCGAAGATTAGCCAGATCAACCATAACTGAAGTCCCATTGATGGGACTGCTCTCTTGTCTTACCAAAGAAGGGACTAGAGCTGATGCTTAAAGCTGACTGGGACCTATTGGAAAGGCCATGAAAAAAACCCCTCAGATTTAAGAATCCTGTATTCCTCCCTTCTCTCACTTTTTTGTTTTTTATTTACTCTTTCTTTTTCTCAGCCTCCGAGATACAGAGAAGCAGATGCACTCCTCTGATATTCACCAACCACCATGGAAAACTGCACAAAGCATTTCTTGTGCCCTCAGAAAGCTGATGAAATTTGAAAAGAGAAAAAGCACACAACTTTATTGAGGTCGGTGCAAGCTCAGAGACTTGCAAGTTGCATGTCGCTGTTAATCAAAGTGACTGTGCCAGCATGATTAGAATGCCCACAAAGCCAAGCCAATCAAGCAGCTAACTGAGGGAGACCATGGAGCAGATAGCAAATACCACTGGAGTTGTACATTGTCTCAAAAGATTATCACTGCAGTTGTTCAAACTCTTGTGACCAACAAGGGATTCCAGTGACTCATTGCTATTGTGTTTCTGCAGCTCAACATTATGTCCCATGCATATTCTGGAGCCCCATAGCACCACATGTGTATAACAATGTGCCGCCCTTAATAAAATATCTTTGCGGTAAAAGAAGTACCAAAAATATTCGCACAATAGCAGAATGCCAACCGAGCACTGGACTACATTAGAACAACTCATTGGGTGCCATTCCAAAACAGCATCTGCCATGGCCCCAGGAAGTAGCTTTAAAAAAAATTAAAATAAAATAAGAGATTTTTCTGAAAGATCACAGCTTTTAACATACCAAGGAAACTTTCAAGAACAAATTAACATATGACTCACCTCCCTGAGGTCAATCCCATGGTTTCATTATCAGTCAAGCAGAATCCATTGTGCAAAAGCAGTTCAAAGTGGCCACTCCATCCATGGGCCAACGCCGAATACGCAGCAAGTCTTCATGTATATACAGCTTCATTAAAAAAGGAGGAAGGCAGGATAACATTTAAAAAGAAAACAAACAAACCCTTCCACATTGGAGTTGGAAGGGCCAGGAAAAGCCTGTACACGTCAGTAAGGGTTAGGAAAGAAGATGGTCACTTTTCAGACGCTCTTAAAACTTTCCCAAGAAAATTAGGGCCTGCAGCTGGGGCACACCAATCAGCTGCTCTGGCAAAGGTCACAGGAGGAAAGATCCCCTGCCAGTTCAATAGCGGCGGTTTCTTAAATAATCTTGAAACAACGAATAGCATGTGAACGCTTCTTCCCCTGCAGGATTCAGACAGGAAAACAGGGCCTGCATCTTAACTGCTGTCGTCCTCCTGAAAGTATTGCTTCAGAGCGGAGCAGAGCATCCTCTTCAGATCAGAGGAACCAGGCGTGCTGAAATGAAAACAACAGGCTGAACTGACAACCTGGAAAGGAATCATGGAGGAGTCCCATCCAAGAGACACAGTTTGGGCTCCTGGCACAACTAAAGAGGCAGATGTAACTTCTGACACTGACAAGCGCTGAGTGTAATATCAGATGAAGGTAAGAGATAACAGGGAAACCCTCTATACATCAATCATGTCGTAGAAGGAAAGCACCATGCGCAGTAAGAACCTAGGCTGAGTTAAAGGTTAAAAAAAAGGAATCATGACATTAAGTTTTTCCTTGGATAACTGGGGGGAGGAAGGGGGTGGGGGTCTGCATTTTCTAATTAAACAAAGTCCTGATGGAAAACTGCATGTGCAAACGGAGGGTGCTCTAACATTAGATTTGGTCTGCTGAAGGGTGGACGAGGAGCGGGCGGGAGCCCTGCAGAGGAAGAACAAGTTTCTAGGGATGCTGGTCCTTCCCCTCTTTTCTCCCAGCTGAGGGCGTGACACAGGAGCCTCTCCATGGCAGGTAGGGACTGCACTGAAAATATTCATGCTCTTCTCTCCCGTTTTCTTTTTCTTTTTCAGACCTCTGCACTGGGCTAACAAACAAGAGTATGACAAGATGCACAGCACACAGAAGCACCAAGCCATGGCAGCGCACCATTGTACGTGGACCTTCCCCTCAACAGTCCTTTCTCTGCTTGCGCGCTTGGCTTCTACTCTCTTGCGGACATCCACGTCCCTGGTGTGGTAACTACTAGCCATCACTGCACTATCAAAAAGCCTAAAATCTGGCACACAATTTATGGTGAGAATCCTGTTCTCCACGGTAGGTCTTGAAAAAAATTACGTAGCTAAAAGGTTGGATACAATAGAGTGGAACTTCGCAAACTCTTAGTGTCCCTCACTACCACGGAAAGAGAGCATCCTCCCACAATGCTCCACAAAAGCATTCAAAATATAAAAAGCCTAAAGTGAACTTCTCAAACTTTAAAGCATCACTGAAGTTTACCATGAAAGGTGCACGGTGCATACATATAGAACAGAAACCCTGCAACACACAGAGCTTTCTACAGATATTCAAGATACCCTTTCAACTTTTATTCACTTAAGCAAAACATCACTGAAGCAATGTTAATCCTCTTGTTTACAGTTACACCCACGAAAGAAAGGGAATTCACAGCTCAAGATCAAACAGATACACTAAAGGGAGCTATTTAACATCACTAAGGATAGCACCCTATAATTACTGTATCGGAGAGGTTGGATCTTTCAACACAGGTTTTCCTTTAAGAAAAAAGAAATAGGGAACTTCATTCAGCTCTGTTTCTGCCTCTGCCTCATATCTAGTTTCAAGCTAAAACTAAACAATAGCAAGTACCAATTTACCAACCATTGTTTCAGGAGCTCAGATCATCAGAAAACTGTCTGAAAGAGGCAAGACACAGCTAAAACAACATAAAAAATACAGAGCAACCAAATGCAGCTGCACACCCAAATAGAAATATTTTTGCCTTTGCACCTGCAAAGCACAACTGTTATCAAGAACATGTTGAAAACTGGAGGAGAATTCTTGAGGAGCTCAGCACAAACGTAACCCTTGATGGTAAGACCCTGAACATCCTTCAGTCCACGCGTGAGGTCTTATTAACCTCCACAGAGTATTTTTCGGGCAACACGGGTGCCTGCTTTTCTGAAACTGCATTCACAGTACTGTCAGGAGGTGGTTTTTCCAAGCAGCCTTAGCCCCCGGAGGTAAAGTGTCTTAGCTATATAAAGCAGATGTCCAGAAATGCAGACAATCCAAATTTGGGACCTTTTGTAACATTGATGGCATTTGAATAGAAGCTAGGCTTGGTACTTCCATTCTTGGTGGCAGCTCTAGGTTCAAAGTGAATCCAGACTACTATAAATCCTCTAAGGTAATTAAAAAGGAGAAAATCTGACTCCTAACTTAGTTAACATTCCCACCAAAGTTGGCAGTTAATCAATTGTTTTACCAGAAGTCACCACAAAGCCCAGAAGACGTTTATAAGTCTCATGAACCCCTTCACTATTAACAGTCTAAATACAACTGTAGGATTCACGGTACTAGAAGATCTCTTCACATCTTGATAATCTCCATGAGGAACAAAAAAATAGAAGGAAGCCTGCTCCTACGAAAATCAATGGATTTTGCTAGCAACTGCACTAGAATAATCCCTGTTGCATTAAAGTCCCAGTGATGCAACTCCTCTGTGCCCTTGAGAAACCCCATTCACTTCTAGCAGCTGAAGCATTCAAGATCTACAACATAAAGCAATTGGCTTTTGAATGCAGGTTGCTTCATTTTAAAACATTACTACTCTTTGATGTTTATCTGTTTAAGAGAGTTTATTGCAGCTAATTCACAGCAGGAGTGCCCTGTGGCATCCTCAAAAATTATATTAAAAATATAAAAGATAAGAAAGGAAAACATAATAATTATATAATCTAATTTTTTATGGCTACACAACAAAAATTAAATCCTAATTTCGTAATGTATATGCATAGAACTATTTCTGACACATACCAAAAGCATGAAGCCATCGTACACAGGCCTTTTTATTGGAAAGTCTGACAAACTGAAACAGCAAGAGGCCCAATACCATATTAGTTAGGTTTCAACTTTATTTAGAAAATGAGCTGCAAGGATAAGCCAGAAACATATGGATGGAAGGTCATTATCCGCAGAGTCAATGTGCAAATGGCATTTTTTGATTTACTAGAAATAATACTACAACTGCTGCAGTCACTCCGCCGCACCACTTAGATTAAATTCACTACTGACTAAAAATTGCGCTTTTTTGTAATTGCATGTTGTTCCATTGCCTTATGCCATCTGAGGGATGTCAGCTGCAACTGCGGGCCCAGGCCAAGGGAAGTATTTGGGAGAACTCCCTCTTAACAACTTGAGGCGCTAGTGGTATGGACGGCTCTGGTGCATGTCCTGATTTGCCCAAGGCATTACTGGAGGTGGCCATAATACCCCTGCAAATGGATTCAGCATCAAACCAAGCCATTAAGAGCCAAAAACTACGTTGTGCCAAGCCCAAGGTAATGTATACTTAATAAAACACAAACATCATTACCATGCTTTTATCTTTAACTGTACCTTTTGAAGGCAGAAATTTGAGGGCTACATCTTGAGTTTCTTCTCGAGTAACGAGTTTGGTCTAGCTTCAGTACAGATCAATTAGGACCAAGCGATCTGTAACTCCAATTGGAAGCACCAAAGAAAAGGTTGTAGATGGCAAAACTCAATAGCGAGCTGCTGTAAAAATCAAATACTTCTCTAAACAGTGCCTTCCACAGTAGTGGCACACAGGAGCAGGTATGCTATACCACGGTTAGGTTGCAAGCAGAATCGAAATTTGTGGAATCACATTGCAAAGAAGCTATCGCAAAGGAAAGCCTCAGCTGACAGATATTCCACTGAGTCATGCCTCTCAAAACAACCTCTCAAAAAAGAGTCCTTCTGAGATGCTTTCCAGAATCTGCGGATTAGACTGAATTTTCTTAAAGCCTTAAAGTTCTTTTGGGGTTGATGCTTTCACAATGCATCCCCAACCCAGTCCACATCCAACTGGAAGATCTGCGTTCATGCTATTCCACAGGGCTGGCAAGCCTAAAGATGGAGAGTTCTTCCACCAGAGGGAAGAGTTTTAAGATTATCTATCCCAGATGCAGTGGCTAGGGAAAAAGGGTAATTCCAAAGAATAAATCAGAACAGACATCTAAGGCCCTATTTGTGCTAAAATGAATGAGGATGGATTCACCAGACATTCAAAGGTCAGCTCTGAGCTCCTAAGCTTCACAGCTTCCGAGATCCACACGTTGAGACCAAACCAAAAGTCTTCCCAGCCCAAGAAGAGTTAAGAATAAAGACTAGCACTGAGAAAATACAAACAAAATAAAAAATACTCTTTCACAATGACTGAAATTTCAGATAGCAAAGGTGATGTGTATCAACAACCCTGAATGTGAAGTACATTCACTAGGAACCAAGTTCCTTGAAAACAGAGGCAAACTAACCTTGATTTAAATAGCTTGAGAACACTGGAGCCCACCTGAGAATCTGGTATTTTCTTATTTGATAAACAGTTGAAAAAAAAGCCCAAAACTTTTGAGTACTTCTCTTTGGAGAGAAGCCGTGCCACGGACTTCATTACATTCCCAGCATGCCCTTTTGTTCCAGCACTGAAGACTTTTGATACCATAAATCCTGCCTCCTAAACAGAAAAAGCCAACACAGACAGGTACCTTTCAAAAGAGGGATGTACAGGTTGAGGACCCTTTGAGGAAAGAACCCTTGTTCCAGCTATTGCAGTCAACCCATCTGCCTCTTTTTGCTGTTAATATCTAGCTTATCTCCAGACCAAGCAAACCTGAAATATTTTTCAAAGTCCCAGGTGTAAATCCTCTTCATTTTCATGGCCATCAACCAAAAATGAGACGCTCCACGTTTCTAGACACACAGAAGAAACTGCTTTCAGACAAAATTATCCCACAAATACTAAATTTTATGCCCACATACTCCCTTCTCCAAAATTACGCACGCTGGGACAAAACAAAACAGCCTAAATGCTGTCTAAAACTCCAAGTGGTGTTTCCTACCGGATAGGCACCTCTGAAGGCCTGGAGCCAGCCAAAGGCAGGCGGTAGGCTTTAAGCTGGCTGACTACAGCCCTAACTGCGCATTTAGCTCAACAAATCGACAAAAAGACATACTTGCTCTGCAGTTGGGATCTGCAAAGGCAATTTCATTTCCATTCTAGTCTTTGCAGCTGAGATACAGAGGCCTTTAATTGCACTCTGTCACCATTTTACTAACACCACATACATATATAGGCTTCATCAGCCAGGGCTACTTCTGCATAGTGGTGTTGCTGACCGGAAAGTTCTGCAGAAAATGAGAATTAGGGAATTTACACATAAGCCCAGTTTATATGTACATACTTCCTCTGCTAAAAGCCAGCCCAGACTTGAAAAAGAGAAACAAGTAAAATTGCAGGTCTGCTACACTTGACACTGTCTCCTTAAGCAAAGGGGGGGAATAAAAAACCCCAAACCTGTATTTGCCATTTTTATGCAGCTTCTATTTCATTACCACCACTAAGGTACTCCTCACACATGAGAGAAGGAGGGAGGAGAGAGGAAAAAAAAGATTTAATAAATAACAGAGGGGAAAATCCTGATGACGTTAATCTCAACCACAGTAAAACAATAGTTTGAGAGCACGCCAGGTCTCTCTCTCCAGTCTCAGGCTGAAGCCCAGCATCTAGTTCATTAAAGTAAATAAAATATAACGGTGAATGAAAAAGAAAAATAATAAGAAAGATTGCATGAATAATAGAGAGAATCTGAGCACAAGTCCAACCAAATGATGTCAACTATTATTTAATTTTTACTTTGCTCTCTCAGAGAAAACACCAGAGAGAGCAGGGGGAGGGAGAGCCGGGGAGGTAGCGTGTTACAGAGAAAGAGGCAAGGATATCCCAGAGGGGTTTTGATAACATAATCACTAAAATAATACATATATTTTTAAAAGCCTTTCAACATTATTAATTCCCTCCCAAAGATAATACAATGGAGAGTCACTGGGAAAAAAAAGTAATGATCAGAATTGCAGGAACATTTACATTGAACAGCTCTAGGCCATTATATCCCAAAACCGCCTTCAGTCAGAGATGGAATTTGGCCCAGTGTGGACATCTGTTTATATAATTATTATGTCTGATTAAATCTGTTCTTGCCAAAATAAAGAAGAGGGATATCAATAGGTTAAGTCAGTCTTATCTAAAATTAATAGTATTCAACCAGGGATTCAAATTCGGACGTAAAAAAGATGCTTCACCTTTTCTTCACCTAGCTTCTTTAGTAGGAAGCTAATCAGAATCGTTGTGAGAAGTCTTCTACGCACACATCCACTGAGCTCTTTTCCAAACACCTAGAACAATTTTTAATACACCTCCTCTTCCTACCAGATCTCAGGAAAACATTCTGGCTTCTGATCAAAACCACTAGAACCGACATTTGTTTTGGAGACACTCAAAGACTCAGAAAATTTGATCTGTCATAGACAGAGGAAATTTCTCTCCAAAAGCTCAGAATGACAAAGTTTTGCCAGATACTGGCAGTAAGCATACATTTTTAAAAAAAAAAAAAGTATTTGACAGTATTTGAGTAAAACACTTCGGATTTTCAGAATCCAGGTTGCTCAGATTACGTAAATGTAATATCACACTACCTTGATATTCAGTCATTATTCTTAAACTTAACCCCCCCCAAAAAAAGCATGATGATTGCTGTTATCTTCAACAATGCCAGATTTTCACCTCCAGACAAATAAAGGTCACTACAAAGCCAAAATGTTACCAAGTATGTCTTCAGTCTTAAGCATTGAGAAAAACCTCGGTCACCTTTGTTATCATCCTGTGAATTAATGACAAATAAAGACTTTTATGCTGACCTGAGGATGATTCTTGTAGAGCTAAATGGACAGTGGCAGGTGGGGGGAACCTGTCCATGACTATGCATTTAAATGCAGCAATGCAGATTTTTCTTTTTTTTTTTTTTGGCTGCCTTTGCTGTCATTTTGGGTTTTTAATTTGACTGACCTTTTGTATCATCCATCCTCAATGTAATATACAAATGGAAATCGGATTTGAATGCCCACTCATACACTCAAACTTTGATCCTTGGATATGGATAGCACAAGTTATCAAATATTGAAGGTATTACACTTTAAGTAAAAAAAAAAAACCAAAACATATATATCACGTCTATTTCCACCTGAAAATAGAATTGCAATATTCACAAGTTACATTTATTAGTTAGGAGAGCTGATTGTCCAACCAGGCAGCAGGCTAAAAAAGACTAACAAAGATGAAATATGAATTGCAAATCATGAGTGCACAAAACCAAGTATTTATGAACAATCTTCAAACAATGAATTATTAATTGAAGAACTTTGTGAGTAACTTCCTATAGCAAATAAATCAGAGAATACTGCAATCTGCACAAACAATTTATTGAATAAATTATTCATTGCGAATCAACTATTCACTCAGATCTGGATCTTCCACTTCAGGTTTCCCTTTTGGTTAATCACTATGAAGATTACACTCTGCCTAATTTTATTGCCGCAGTGTAAATTAAAATGTATCCGTTAACTCTAGTTTTATTAGAAGTAGCCAAGTACAGGACAGAAAGAGATTGAGGTCATTTAAACCATTATCTAATCCAAATTTGTTTTACCAGTGAAATTTGGGGTACTTTAGAAGCACAGTGATATGTGAGAGGGATTTCAGATACCTACAATTAATGGACTGCCTCAGAAAACCCAACTATAACTGCGTACGTTTACAATACTTACTCATGGAAACAAACGCAAAACAGATTTGGGAACAAATATCAGCTTTTTATTCTCTTTAAAAGCTGGGATAAGAAAGAGGTGTTTTGTATTGTTTTGTCTGGCATGCTCTACAAGGCTCGCCCTCCCCTCCAAGACTTTCTGTGTGAACTTGGCAACTTAGAGCTCATTTGTTCTCATTTTGCCCCAGTTGCCCAGATCTGTAATGAAGATAACTTCTCTGGGCTGGAGAATAAACACAGTAGGTTGATCTGGGCTTAAGATGGACAGCAAGTAGTAAGATGGAAAGCCAGGGTAAGGGACTCTGACTTCTCGGAATGAGCAGCAGGTTTATAAAACAAGATCACAAATAGCAGCAAAAGGGCTTTTCCCTTCGCTTCTTGACAAACCTACACCTTCTGTCTTTGCAGCTACCATTTATGATTACTACACTGGTTTAGAAATACCACTTTAAGCTACAGTGGACTTTCACTATGTTGGATAACAATATAGTAGAATAATCCAGAAAAAGGACAATAGGGTTAACTGCATGATCCGTTATTTGGGACATATAACAAGTACGCAAGGGAGAAAGAACATCTGCGATGTTGCTGACTACGGAGCACGGGGATCCCTGAACACACACCAAACCCACACCAGGGAACACATGAACCCGCAAAACACGGCTCTACTGCTTCCAGACCACAGGCAGGGAAAGAATCTATGTCTATGCTCATAACATAACTGGCATTCCCAATAATCAAGGGTTGACTGTCAATTTTTTTTTTTTATTTATTCTTTTTTTAATAACAAACAAGTGTATTTAGCATGGCTGTTTCCCAATACAGCCATTTCTCACTCAGCAAGAAAATGTTTTACAACAGGGTAGCAAAGCTCTGCAAGGATTCCTCTATAAAGGAACATTTTTCCTTTTTCTAACCTAAAGAATCCTTTCTGATGAGCATCCTCCCAGAAACTTGGTACTATTTTGAATGCCACAAAAAGCCAGTAAAATATAATCAGACTGGGGATGGCTGTTTAAATTAAACTGATGTAGGAGAAGGATATGATATCGAGATATTCGGAACAGAAGGCGGCAGATACTGCAGCCATTCAGTAAGATGTCAGTAGTACCTGTTGAGTCACTACTCTAGTTAAAATTTACAGACTATATATTTGAAGACGGTATTTTCTTACAATTCAAATCCAGTGGCTCCCCCCCACCCCAACACACACCCCCCTTACCCTAAGTTGGTAACATTTTTTTTCCAGCCATAGTGAAGTTCATACAATAAACGTTACCAAAAACGGAGCTTTCAAAAACTAAACTAACACAGAGATTTGGGTGTGTATTTTTGCCCCACTGGGTTTTCCCACTCCCCTCCTATTTTCCTGCTCTCCTCCTTCTCTCTCCCTTCTTCCTTCATGCTTTTTCAGCCTCCCCTTTCACTCTTCCTTTGTTTTTGGCATCATTGCATCCTCTCTTCTTTCCGCCCCCCCCGCCCTTCTCCTTAATCTCCAAAGCCGAATGTGAAGTCAATACCATTTATATGGAAATCACACTTTCCAATATACAGCATTTGCCCAAAAAGCATTTGTCCATTTCTAGCTGCTCCAGGAGAGAGCAATCTGCATCTACCCTGCTCAGAGCAGCCAGAGGAAAGGCTGCAGTCAGGAGTTGCATTTTTCCCACAGGTATATAGTGCAAAACTTCTAATGAAGATTAGCATTTTCGGAAGTGCTGTCGGCAGCCAGCTACTAGTAAGTGATATTTCTAACACCAGCAATACATAGGAACCGGTGTACAAAGTCATTTCCTTTATACCTTCAGATTATTTTAGTAATCAGAGGAAGGAGTTTAATGATGTTGATAATTATTTATTATTTATTGCACAACAACATGCTCAGCCATGTACAAAACAGAGCATGTGCTTACAATGTCAACTAGATGGGTCACACAGTTTAGACACGTAACGCCAGATCCCATTAACATTTAATATGGTAACATTTAAACATACAACACAAGAATGTGAAATTCAGCTGGGCAAACTCCTTCTATTTAAGGACAAACACACTCATGTCCCCTTCTCCTAAACTCCTGCACCAGGTGGTAGTGCAAATTTTGTTTTCAAAGCCTCAGTTTCCCTCCCCATACAGTAAACTAGGTAAAGAGAAAAAATACCTTATGTTATTACCCTGATGCTGTCGTATCATCTTTTCTGGATGTAACGTTTATGCTGGCCTGTTGGTTGAGTAGGGGAGAACAACGGTACCCTTTCTTCTGTTGGATTATCTATAAATACAGCATCAGGCAGTGCTCCAGCTTCCCTTGAGGCTGGAGGATGATTTTGGCCCTTGAGGTCTCCAAGCACTGTGGGGTTTAGTAACACAATTCCCCGTCAGCAGCACAGACAAGCGCATCCAAAAGGGGTTCAAGGACACCAGGAAACTAGACAGGTGCAGACAGTGCCATGGGATCGCTCCTTTCCGCTTCATATAGCAAGACAAAACTTCTCTGAATCATCCTCTTTTACACAAAGGGGCATCTTGAGGGAGAGATGCGAGAAAGGCATTCAGCTAACGAAGCAAAGGCTATGCCAGGGCTGAAGTAGCACCTACAGGGTGGTCACGGCCCAGCCAGGGGAAAGCAGGAGGTAGGGGCACCCGTCTGTGCTTGCGGCTCTGCCCCCGCTACCTCCAAGCGCACAGATGCAGAGCGGTAAGCTGCGATACACCGCCACGGGCAGACGGCTGCCCGCCACAGTGCCGGCGTTAGCCCCAGCTCTCACGGCCGAGCATCTTCCTTAAAGCTCTGGACACGCATCCCTCGTCAGCTGATACAAATCAACAGCGGAGGGAAGCTTGAAGTTATGACTTTTAGAAACGCTAAAACTTCACAGGCAGGTGGCAACCAACAAGAAGTCTCCAGCACACTATTTCTTAATCTCACTTTATCAAAAAAAAAAAACCAACCCAAAAACCCTACAATCCAAATCTGATTACTTTTCTTAGATTCCACCTCTGCATTTATGAACCCTTGAGGCTAGCAATGCTGTTCCTGCACAAAGCACCCTCCAGTCCCAGTATACATGAATGACCACTGTTCTCCATTTCATTAATCAGCGATGTCTATTCTAATAGGCACAAGTGTATTTCCAACAAAAGATTTCTTGACCCACCTAGACAAATGATATTTAAACCATTATTTCCCCAAATTAGCTTAAATATATTATAGGGCAAACACAGCAAACCATAAACTCAGTTTAATAACAAAAACTAGAAAGCAGGTTTTAGCTATATTGCTGCTAATTCTGGCCCTTAGAACATATTACTCAGTAACCCACGATTTTTAACTAAGGCTTTTAAAAGTAGTATTTATACTAGATCATACTATGATCTCACTACAGGTTTCCCCAAGAATTATTAATCTTACTGAAGTCAGTGGAGGTAATTCTGGATTTATACTAGTACAGTATTTATAATAGTCTGCTCACTGGCTCTTAGGATTTTGGTTTGGTTTAAACAGTAGAGTATGAATATTTTCATTAGTCATCGTGAGAGAATAAGCTGACATAAGTGTCTTCCAAGAGTGAGTACACATAGAAATAAGTATGCTATAAATCTGGGATAGGCACTACAACGTATTTGAGAATATATATATAAAAAAACCTTCCTGCATTGATTTGCAAACACTCACGAGTTCCTTATCATGTACCTTTATTTCACTATCTTCATCTAACAGCATTAGATAAAAATCATTTATTGCTATGTATCTATAGCGCTGGGAAGACACAAGGCATCCAGCAATTTAAGGTTCATTGTAATTGCCAGCACCTCAGAATAATCCACTCACTCACGTCATGCTGAGGACACAAGGAATAGAGATGTCCCATGAAACCCATTTGGTCATATTTGTCAGACAGTTCCCAAAGAAGCTGGTAGCCGGCTCACGAGGCTTCTCAGGTGGCCGAGGCGAAACCCCACGAAGGCAGCCCCTTCCAACAACCGGCAGCGGGTGCTGCTTGCTGCCCAGCGCGGGGCCGAGGGGCCCCTTGGCAAGGCAGGGTCCTACTCCAACGACTCGGTGCCCGTGGGTGCTCTCAGCAGCTGCACCAGCATCGGCCCTTCTGCAGCCGACAGCCAGCCTCCAGGATTTCAGCACTACCTGGGAGCAGCGCTGCACACAAATGCGTATTTGCTATCGCCCCGTTTAAAGCTTTCATGTCACTGAGTGCATTTCAGTGCTGTATTGGGAGGAAAGTTAACTTGGAGCACTTAAGTGATTTTTTTTTTTTTTAATTAAAAAAAAAACAGAATTGAATGTTTTATTCAGCTCTATTATTCTACACATCCTAACTAATCTTAATCTGAGTCCTGCATACAGAACACACTTCATTTATTCTTTCAGTGCCTACCACATCACCTCTCCATCTGTCCTAGGTTCTATCAGGTGGGCTAAGCAGAAACAAGGAAAGGACAACCTTATGTGGAGCCACCTTCCTCCAAACTCGAGTGCCCTGTTGAATGTCCTCTTACCTCACATCTCTTTGTTGCAGCTGCAAATGGTTTTCATGCTTATGCTGCTTGCAGAAGAGCAAAAAGGATACTTGCTACAGTTACATGGAATGCATTATTTTTTTTCACCTCAATACTAATTTTTTTTGAAGTGTGATTTGTCCTTTCAGTTTTCCACAGGAACTTAAAACTAGTAAAGCCAGGCTTAGAATAAATAGCTTGAATTTGCTATCTAGATTTAATTCCTGCTTCTTTTACAGGATGGGTTAATTTGCCATAAAACTTTAACCACTGCTGATACCGGATTCCAGAATACATAGTTCCCTACAGAATTTTATTGCCCTTAATATAATAAAATGAGTTTAACCATCACTACTGATTTCAGAATTAACTACTACAAACCTGACTAAACGGCCTTTTTTATCCCATACACGTTATCTGATCGTTATTCATCTGAACCTGCCTTCTTTCTGCAGCTAAAGTTCAGCAAGGGGTTCAATAGAAGTTTTAGAGCAAATACAATTCAGTACTGGCTACGAAGGGTACTTCAGCACAGAAAAAGCTTCGGGAGGAAGGATATCTAAAAGATTCCTGCAGGAGGAGTGTTGCAAATCTAACTACTGCTGCAATGCAATTCTTGCTAAATAGGGATAAGATTAACTATGTAGACTAAGTGTAATCTTGCTAATAATCAGTTTTCAATTATCATACACTAACACAACAGTCAATGCTATAAACTATACCTCTGTGAGAGGTAGAAAACACATAACTTACGGCACTGATGGCACTCAAGAAAGTGATACCCGCTAGTCTATAAATAGATCTTTTGAAAGGCAGGTGAGACACAGCAAGTCTTTTCATGCCCCCCCCGTATTTCTTTTTGGCAGCAACAAAACCAAACAATCCATCTTTTGGATAAGCACATAAAAAGGAATATGTTGTTTATTGAAAAAGGAATATGGTAATATTACAGTAGGTTTATCTGCTTGCAGGATCAAAGAAAAGAAAGAACAATTTAATTAAAAATAGCCAAACATTTTTGGGCATTGTCTGTCTCCAGAACCAAATCTGCCTCAGACTTAGAAATCACATTAATTCACACTTTCTACTGCCAGTGCCATGTTGCATGGAATGCGATAGGCACTCACAGTGTGGATCTGGTGATGAATAAAACCTCAGTTTAATCTCATTGTCTAAATGGATGGCTTTATCTTGGGACAGGTATTAAGCAATGAAAGCTCCTAAAAATTGGCAGATACTCTTAAAACCCATCAGCTTTAGTGATCCACCATGCCTAATTTTGCTCTATCTGTACTGTAGCAAGAGTAGATTACAAAGGAGAGATTAAACGACACAAATCTTAACACAACCTTAAACCTCGTGTCCCTCGAGGTCCTCCCTTCGCAAGTCCCAGAGTTGAGTTCAGAGAGAGTCACTTAGTGGATGGGAAATGAAGCTGGACTGGTGGTCAATTCAACCGCCACACAATATTTTTGCATTCAACAGACATGCCAAATAACTCCCTTTGGAGGCCGAGGCTGGGTTGCCCCGGCAGCTTGCGCTGGTGACTTGAACTGACACCCACAGCAAGAAGATTGCTCTGACACGCGGCATCTTCTCTGACCTCAGTTTGCCTGGGTTTCCCACCAAAACATTTCAAGCCTGCCTTGACTCCCCAAAGCACATCTCTCTCTCCCACTTCTAATCTGGGAAACACCCTCAAGTTGTCTGAACAACCCTCCACCAACACTCTTTTGTTTTCCCCTTCCCTCATTCTGCTCAATAAAGCTGGCTTTTGGCATATTAAAGCTTAATTTGTTTAAGAACAAACAGTTGGGGGCCTGCATCTCACAGACGAGAGTGACAGATCACATGAGGAGACCAAAGACTTCAGGGGCTGAAGATTTGGCAGGTTTGTGTCCCAGCGGAGATACAGAGCTCATTGTCATGTTTCCAAAAGGCATTACACAGGGCTCCAAGGTGGAGCTGTTTACCAATACCGTGATCTCTCCCCAGATGCAGTTGCTACTGCAGCTAATTAAGAGAACAATTAAGACTAAGGCAATCAGTCAAGTACACAGATCCGAGTCATTTTCTCCACTCTCCGATGCTGCGCTGGCTCCCATAGGGCTAAACCTTATTCACTCATTCAGAAAATGACAGGAAGAAGCTATTAAATATCTGAAAACCATAAAAATGCAATCATACTGTTCCTGAGCTAAGCCACTCACCAGAGACCAATGCCAGGCAACTTAAGAAACTTGCTGGCCCCCAGAATTCACATACTTACAAATAAGAAAATTAATCAAAAGCAGTTCAGATCAAAATTTAATTAAAAAGAAAAGGATTGCAGAAGACTTCCTGAGATTTCTCTGTTTTATGTTTATGACTGATCAATATTATGTGTTATCAGCTCAGCGTATGACAAATTCCACTGGGCATCTTTAAAGAGGAAGTAACAGATTAAATATTGAGCTAAACAATTTAATCTCTGCTTTAAAAGGTTTTCAGATATTTGTAAAGGTAAATCCTATTACAGTATAAATGTCTCCATGTGCTAGTGCTGTAGGCTCGTCACGGAGGAATTTGTAAACACCAGGAGACAGGCCCTCATTAAATATAAATTTCCTTCTTTTGTAGAGCTATTGATGAAAAAAGAGAAAGCATTTATGTCTTCAACAGAGGGGGAAGAAGGTCTTAGGAGTGAGATTTAAACGTTTCTATAGGTGCAAGTAAATATGTATCAAACTTCAAGAATTGGCAATGCCAACTGGCTCCCTAAATCCATTTAAACAAAACCCGGAGACACTGATCCTTCATACCTCACAGTGATGGTAAGAAAGACTCATCTATTGGAAATAAAAACATGGTCAACTGTGCCAAGCACATACAAGAACAGAGTGACGTGTGATAAAGAAACAAATTAAGGGAAAGGCTAAATCAGAAACATACTATATCTCTAGCTATTTATACATACACTCTCTATATATACACACATGCATGCATACATTAAATATGGTATGTCATACACGCATAGGTCATACTGACAATAGAGATGTTAAAACCAAGTAACACGACGAAGCACAACAAACACGCACGCTCAGCTGCAGCGCAGAGGTGCAGAAGGTGCGCAAGGCCTTCAGAAGCACCGTGGCACCCCATCCTCTCCTCACCGGGGGGATGGCTCACCCCCAGCATCACTGGCTCTCCGGGGTGCACTGACCAACATCTGCCCCTCAACATCTGCACAGGTCTATCATCACTGGGACTTACAGCACACACGCGGCAGCGGGAAGCATTATTTCGACCATTGCTGCAGCTTCTCAGGTAATCTTCAACCTAGGATGCAGCACAGAACCTGTGCTTATCTATCCGTATTCCCCTGCCTCAAGTACCAAACCCATCTCTAATAAATAAATGTCAATCAGTAAGCGATCGGCAGGAACACCACCAACCCACCGAAAGAGCTTACTCATGTATTTTACCATCTAGGACCACCCCACCACACCACTGGTGGAGCACCAGGACGAGCCAGCCTCCTGCATCCATCCACCCAGAGCCCTTCAGGCAGCTTTTCTGTTTCTGAGCCAGCGGCTTTCTTCATTTTACATTTGGGAATTAGTTTCATTTTTTCCAATTTTATGTGAAAAGGGATTAAAGTAATTAGAAGCTTCACACGGTCCCTTCTCCTATTCCCCCTCTTCCCCCACAATCATTAACCAGCTCTAAGCAATTTCTACCCAAGCCAGATAAAGAGGGAGAGGAGGAGAAGAAATGTTTTGAATATTTAGAGGAATTTGGCATTTGTTATGGAAGGCTGAGTGACCCAAGAAGCAGAAATACAAAACAGATACAAACAAATCTATTGTATATAATGTCACTGTGACAAATAAGAACATGAATAAAATAGAACAATCTTTCTATCAGATGAGAACAAAATGACAGTAATAAGGCACCTACAGTTCCTCAGTCAAAACTAAATAAACTCCAAGGGCTAAATTTCAAAACCAAATGTGCTTTAAGTTACAGGAAACTTCTTTAGTACAAAAGTACAAGTTAATAATACACAGGTATTACTGATTTCTGTAAATAGAATCACTAATATTTCAAAAAAATGGCTTTGTTTCAGAACAAGCCTACATACAAATATAAAAGTGTTCAACTTCATTCTTCCAATTCCCATTTTCCTGACATGTAGAGATTTGGAAAGAGAGATGAAATTTTGTCATGGAGACGGTGACCAGGAAGGCCAGTCTTTTCCAAGCCTGAATTGGGGGATGCCAAATGAACTTCGAAGGGGGTGGTCTAAGACAAAGGGGAGATGCTTACCTTGGTGGAAGTCCTGCCCCAGGACAGCATCAACACTAACAGCCAAAAAAAGGAATGGAAAAGTTGGGGGGGGGGGGGGGGGCGGCCACGGGGGAACAAAAACTCCCCGGAACCAAATTTTAAGTAAAAGCTAGCACTTCAGGAAGCCCCATCGCAACAAACTTCTCTAGGCTAAGAGAACACTTACAGGAAATATCTGCTCACCCACTGCTTATACGCTGCCCTGCCATACGCTATCGCCCACCACCTGAGACAAGAGACCGCACTAGGTGGAACTGAATTATGGCCTTATCTGACTACTACGTTTTATATGATTGATTTCTAGAAAATTATCACTATTGAGCATTTGCCTTCTAACTACTGTTTACCCTTAGATTCCCGTAATCTTAACATCAGGAGCCAGAGGTTTGGGAGCCTTCGTTACATATTTTCATGAGTAGCGAAAAAGGGAAAAATCCATGACCCTACGCGATTGCGTTTCATTACCAATCAACCAGCACAGTGAGAAACAAGGGGTTTTTAACCCTGTGTTGGATGAAATTGTCACTGCGCCTAACTAATTATAGTGTTACTACCAACAGCCTCTCAACCAAAATATGCATTTAACATTGGGGATAAGACCCAAGCACACATTTGTTCAAAGATGTGCTCTACCCTCCCCTCAACTGTCGCTGAACCTGAGCAATGCCACAAGGCAAAAATCAATGGGACTCCTTGCAAGCACAGAGATCTGGCTACAGGCAGCTGGTAAACCTCTGCAGCCAGCCGCGCCGTGCAAACTTTTGTAGAGATTTGCCTTGACAAGAACGTGTATGGGAGCTGCCAAGAACAGAATGGGCCCGAGCATCTTTGTCAAGATTAAAGTCGGGGCTGAATCAGGATCATTACCTTGATATCCTCTATGTGTACACATGGACTGCCTGTCATTACGCACCTATCTTCATAAGACACTTAAGTAAATATTGAACATATAAGCAGTGGTATAGACACGAAACCTGAGTGACAGAGGACTTTTATGTCACTGGATGCTGTGAAAACGGAGAACTGGAAGAAGCAGTTACTATACAGGATCATCACCTTCCTCAATTTGCTTCCCTCAAAATTATCTTGTTTCTAGCTTTTTCAAAATTTCTCACTTGCAAGCTGCTGAGCAGCACACCATAGCACTTTACTAAACAAACTTACAGAAATGTGCAACTCTACTCCTACATTTAAAAAGGCAGGTACTCTGCATGCTGCTTTTGCAAAGAGAACAGAAAGTATCATTAATATGTTCAGTACAGCATTCGAGGACATACCAGGACTAATCTGCCTGGAATCCCAAGAATAAAGGGGAGTTCACCCTTTAAATGAAAACCATCTCGTCTCCTTTGTTGCTTTAAAAGTGTTTGTTAAAAAGCCAATTCCTTGATATAGTGCCATATTGTGCTATTGATTATTAGGCGGAACCTCCCACCCCCTTCCAGCTGAAATTTTGCAGGAGTTCTGCTTTATAATCAATAGCATGCTCTGCACTGTATGGACTTGACAGTGCAGCCGCTCTCCTCCAACGCCCCCAAGGACAGCTGCAAAAAATGAGAAGGCTACCTCCCGGAGCTATCTAAGGACCAGATCCGAACTTCATTGAATTCTATGGAAAAATTCCCACTGACTTCAATGGGCTTTGGATCAACCCCCTGCAGAAGAACACTTTTTAAAATAAACATCAGGAAAAAAAAAATCATTAGGACTAGAAAGCCTTTCATATTATCTACTGGATACATTTTAAAGCAAGAGGGTGGGAATGTGCTCTTTTCTCCTTATGAATGTGTAACTCCCGCTAATGTCAGGGAGAAGTCATGCAATTATGAGGTTGCAAAGGTTGAAAGAGAAAAAGAAATATGGCCCAATATCTACAAAACCAACCTCTGCCTAGACCTATATTTCATTAGGAAGTTTTAAAAGATACGAGTTAGCCACACAAAATTAAAAAAAAATCTCTTTAGAAAAAAGAAAAAAAACAACTAGATTTGTAAAGCACTTTGACAGTGGAGTATAATCATGTGTCTAAAATACAAAGAAGAAAAGGAAAAAGTTATAAAAAAATAAATTACATTCTACATGAGCTTTTGATGAAAATGTAATATTACGAAGGTTTAAATATGATTAGCAGAAACATTCAGTTTGTTTCCTCTTCTCTGTGCAACGCATGCATGGGGGCAGTGTAGGAATAATTCCTGGTTTTTTACCTCTCCAAATATACTTCTACCTGGGACCAGATCAGGCCGAGCTCACAGGCAGGTACATATACTACAGCCTTGAGAAGTCTGCAACCAGAATCCTTCCAAAATGCAATGTTTCCCCCTGCTCTTGGAGGGATGATACCCGGGGCTGAGCCTGTGTTCATGTGAAACCGGTAAGCCTCTGACAGGCTGTTATTTCTAGGATCAGGGTCTGAGATTTACCGTACATCTTTGCCAGCTCCTGGGCAGTTGCTTCGCAGCAAGACAGAGGTTCTCCCCTTGGTAATCCCTCTACAAAAGTACCACCCTCCTGAAGAGATGCGTATGCATTTCCTAGGCTCAGGTTATTCTCTTAATCTCAGTTTTTAAGCTGCCCTGCAGATTGCACATGGAAAGGTACTCGAGCTTGGTCCTGAATGTTGACTCCAGCTTGAAGAGGACACCGGCAGAGAAGTGACACTGCCAGGACTACGGGGCGGATGGGCTTCAAGGTAGATTTGGCTCAAGATCCAACTGGGCACAGGCATGATCTAACAAACTGACTTATCTGAAGCAAGCTCCATGCTGTGAGAAGCTCCTGCAGAGGCAACGTCCTCTGATTCAATTATCTCCATGATCTAACCTTGCAGATTTAGCTACAGCTACATGAATACGAAAGAAAGTTTTAAAATACATAGGTTCAGGATGATCAGAAATCAAATTTCCTTTTCTCAGCAAAAATGAATAAATAAGAAAATCTTTTTTGGGGTAGAATGAAAGTGTCAAATTGCTCCAAAAGTATTTTAAAAACAATATATTATTTAAGAATGAAAAATGTTATTAAAAGTAAAGAAAGAAATTTTCATTTAGATAAATATTAAAGCATTTCCTTTAAACTTCTCTGAGATTTTGTCCTTCTGTTCAGCCCAAACTACCATCTGAATTTCATCCAGACTTGCAAATAATTTCAATAACCACAAAACTAGATTACCATTTCTCTCTTGGGATGGTTGAGAATAATCTTGTCTGAAAAATAAAATAATTCTAACCGGAACACCAAGAAAGAGTAAGTCAAGATGCTTGGCACTGAAGTCACTGCACGGGACATTTCAGTTGCCTTTTTGAGTATGTATTTGTGCACACACGTATGTTTTGGTTCTGGGAGTTCAGACAGAATCCTTTCGAATTCCTAGCATCCAACAATTTGTGACAAACATAGCAATATTTAAGGATAGGAGTATTTCTTTTTATATAATTACCTAATGACACTAGCGAAACGATCAAAGAAGTGCCAGAAGCTGGAAATTCATTCTAATACATAAAAATAATTGGGCTAAAGAGTCATGTTTTAGCACTTTCTTCTCACTTATGCCCCAGAGATTTGCTCACAGCCCACAACAATTTCAAAACCATACTTCCGGGGAATAGTATGATATAACCATAAAATTACACTTGAGATAAGATTTAATTATCATTCTCACCTTTCCAACACCTTTCAAGAAGTAATCCTTAAAAGCCTTGCAAGAAAGAATATTACAATTAAAATGATAGCATGCAACAACGATATTAAAAGAAAGACAAACTGCTATATAGGTTTTACAGGAGCTGAAGTTCAACAGCTTTATTCAAAAATATTACAAGTGATACTGTCTGATGGATTTTAGATATTCACTTTGGGCCAGAGGATGTTCCGGCAAAATAAAACAAACTGACATTACACCCTAAGAGATCTTTTCATTTGCTTGAAACGGGAGGCTGGAGAAAGCTACTGTAACTGCAGCTGGCGGACCATCACAGAGGAAGAATCCTGTTCTCACGTGGTTTCATGTCGGTGCTGTTGGATTCACAATTCACAAAACAAATACCACTGTGGAACAGCACCACTCCACGGTACTAACTCCCACCTTCTCCCTTTCTTCCTTCTCCTCCTTCCCCTCTCCTCAGAAGCCCACTGACAAGATACTAGGAAACAGGAGGCTGAACCACTCTGAGCTGCAAGATCAAATCCACCAGCAGCTCACTTGACCTTACAGTCTCAGCTCAGCAAACCCCTGAAAGATACTTCTTTGTAATTTGTACCTGGAGCAGAGCCCGACCAATCTGCGTCTGGGAGATTTCAGGCACAAAGGCAGAAAGCCCGGGAGGACAGCCAGTCCTACGAGGCTGCCAGCATCTCAGGAGGGTTGAAATTTTATGCCGTGGCTGCCATTTTGCTCTTATTCTCTCAGTGAATGTATAAACCATTCTCCCACTGTGCAGGCAGTGCCTGTAGGCAAGACGCACCTCGGAAGAGGGGAAAGGGAAGCATAGCCTTAGGCACATATCCTGCAGCGCACGTTACTTCCCCAGCATATACAAATAAATGGTCAGCTGGACCTTCCAGACAAAGAGTGGGTGTGCCCTGCAGACACCCAGCTAGCTGGAAAACTGAAATTATTTTAATTGCGGCAGCAGGAAGCTCTACTTTATGTTCCTAAGAAGCTCCTACTTCTTAGGGTAGGTAATTTTCTTCTGGCAGTTGACTGCCTGAAGCATGCAGAGACCCCCTCACCTTATTATGGGCAGATTTAGAAAGACAAGACTTACAGGTTGCTGGGGAATCCCGTAAAACAAATATATTGGAGATCCCTGAACCAAAGGCTAAATGGCAATTTTCATTAAACTGGAAATGAACAGGGGGCGGGGGGAGAGAAAGGAATAGGTAGGTCTTGCTTTTTAACCAAAGGACGCAACCTCTTCGTAAATATTCTCAGAAATGCTCCTAACAAGAAAGGCTGATCCTTCATTAATGCTTATGTATGGGAAGGCAGAGCGGGTTCTCCCTTGTTGCCTAGTCCTTGAGTAGAAGGGAGGGAGCATCTTCCAATTAGATGAGTAACCAGGAGAAGGTGTACTTCACTGTATATTGCCAATGAATTCAGCAGGCCAGTCAAACCAAGATTTCTCTCTTTCCAGAGAGAAGAAAAACCAAAACAAAACCGTTAAGTTTTTAATATGCTTCTAAACAGAAACTTTCTTTTTATTGCTTCTCAGACCCAAATCCAGCTAGTATTGCTTTTAACTCTTATGAAGAAGGTGAGACTATTTATTGAATTCAGAAGTCAAATCACTGCAAAGAACATTTTACATTAAAGCCAATCACCACATCCTTCTGAAGCAACACGAATGCCTTTGAAGGAAGATGGAAAATGTAAATCACTGGAAACCCTGAATACCCAATAAATCACTGGCAAGCAGGCCTGGGTTTCAGCACTGAAGAGAAGTAAAGCTAAAGAGTTCCAGAGTCCAGCAAAGATGGAAAGAAAGCATTCATTGTATTGGGAATGTTACATGATCCGTATCGGACCTTTGTGCACCATGCTGGGACGAAGAATTTACACGGATGCAAGGAAGTGGGAGGTGTTAAGAAGGGAACGGCATTAGAGTTTATACAAGTGTTACCAATGTTAGAATAATGTTTATCGGTTTACAGTATTTGACTTTGCATAGCTCAAGGGAAGAGTGAGAGATAACAACATTCCAAAACACGTTCCTTTACCTGAGAAGCCAGAAGGAGGTCTAAATTCTCCAGTTGAAAGGGCGCCCAATTAACTTTATCTTGTATATCTGAGCTCCGCTGGGGAGACCAGTTCACTGGGGGTTATAATAATAATAACGCGTGCGTAAACATTTTGACTACTGCATATATTGAAACACTGGAGAAGGAATATTGTGTTGTGGAGAAGGTTTATTGCATCAACTCCCATTCAGCACCATTCTTTGGAAGATGCTTAAAGTCAGGCACACACTTAACCACTTTTATGATAGGAAGCTACGTAATTCCCATATACATCAAAACACTTGGCTAACCCAGCTGTACTGCTTTTCTGAAATCAACAGGGCTATGCTGATTTATATCGACCCAAGAGCTAACTGTCCACGATTCATTCTTCTACACCAGCATAAATTAGGAACACAGCAGAAACAAAATATTCAGCTTCTGGTCAACAACAACCCCTGTGATGAACAGTTAAGGGAAAGAATGGCAAATATTTGACTAATTCCAGAAATTGGTTGCTTGGAGTGGACACACACATCAGGATGAATTGCAACAGCGTATTCATACAAGGCTCAGTCATCTGCCATCCACCACAGCCAGAAAGCTAAATTTCACCCCCACACACTTGCAGGTGGAACAATATTTCTATGCAAAATAGAACAGGCTGTGACTCTTCAATCTGGCAAAAGAAATTACTTTGGATGTGATAAAAGCCTAAAAAACTGCACATAGCCTCAAGAGGACAAGAGGGAGGGACTGTTAACCACATCTTCCAATACTAGAGGAAAGGGTCATCAAGTGAAGCTTGTGGGAGCAAAATTCAAAACAAACCAAAGAAGGTCTAACACCTCCATTGTATGAAGAGCCACCTGGAGAACTCCTTAGCTAAGGATGCTAGGACTACAAAATAATTACAAGAGTTCAAGGTGAAAACTATGCAATTACCTAGAAGAGAGATCTGCCAGGGGTTGATGACTAGACACACCACACAAGGTGCAGGAAATCCTTTGGTTGGAAAGTACTAGAGAACTGGGAGAGTACTGGAAAGGAAGTATCATACACACTTAATCTTCTCCGAGCATCCGTTTACAGCTATCATTGGGAACAGGATGCTGGATTTGCTGAACCTTTGGTCTGAAGAAGTACAGTGGCTTTTATTCTGTTGGTATTTCTGTTGAGATTCTCATTGCTACTTAGTTTATCTTTAAAATATGAAAATACAGAGGCAGAAAGCTGAAAACTGGAGAAAGATAACAGATGGTGAACACCCCCCAATAAAAAGGAGCAGAGGACATCAGCATTTAATATCGAGCCATTACAGGTAAGTAATTTAATTGAAAAGATGGTGAGGGTCCCAGAAGTAATTTTAATGTGTGCTATGCACTGCTGAGGTTAACAGGAATTGCAAATATTCACATAGGACTGTTGGCCCCGAGCCTGTTTTAATCACTGAGAGCTAGCACCGAGTCCACAGCAATCAGAATTTAAGTCTTTGGTCATCAGAGCTGCTGCAGAGAAGCTTGGGAGCTACTGAATCTACAAATCTAGGAGAGGCATTAACGTGAGAATTATCATATTTTCGTGCACTCCAAATCAGCCACTCTCCTTTAAAAGTACTGTTCCACAAAAAGAAGTACTCACCTTTGGGTTAAACCAGCTATGGGGAAACAGATGCAATAGGACTAGAGAACATCTCAGAAAGATGTTCTGGGATAAACACCTCTATGCCAAATATGTCATTCACATGGCCCACAAAACTTCAGAATCAAAGTTTAGAAGTTTTGTTTTCAGACAGATAATCTTTGGATTATGCATGTGAAAATGTGGTGTAATATCTACCTGACCAGCAAATTCATCCCTGCTGTAAATCTTTGAATCAAGGATTATCTTCCACCCTGCTACAGACATAACTTTATGGCCAGAAAACAAATCTGGCAGAGGTTCACTTGCCAACTGATCTTAAGAAGTTCCATTTCTTTGATTAAACACATCTATTTCTGCAGAGTTCAGTACATGCCTGAATGGAACATGTGATGAGCTGTTGGCAGTGTATTTATTTCTACAACACTCTGTAAATCTTCTTGTCTAGGCTGCCTCCATCCTCTCATTTTCTTGTCTCTATTACTGTTCTTCATAGCAAGTCTGTGCCCTTCTCAAGCACTCAGACATTTGGTGGCTGCTTACAGACCTTCGGCTGATGCCCTTTACTGCTATGTGAGATGTGCAACCATTGCTCAGAAATGCACTGCCTGTTGGGTCATATTGCTTAAATATTTTTAGGTGCTCAACTAGGAACTTTCAAGGCGTACCTCCGTCGTCTAGATACCTCATAAAGTATTGACATTGCTAGAAAGGAGGACAGGAGGGGAGTGGAGGTGAAGTAAATCTCTAAACTAAAAAATGTTGAGGAAGTCAATCAAGGGTGTGGACGAAGTTTTCTAGGGAGCCACTTTTCACTGTCACCTGAATGTCCTGACAAGAAGGTACACCCTTAATGAAAAATGCCACACTGTCATCATGATCTGACTCAGAAACAAATAAAACAGCAAATTAAGCAAGACAGCTTAAATGTGAAACATTGCCTTCTGGCCCCGAAATTCCAGGTTTCTTTCCAGCAGGAAAAAGTAAAGCCACCAACAAAGGAGAAAAAAATTTTCTTTAAGGTTACATGGACAATGGGATCTACAGAGCAATGTATGTCAGCTGCTCATGGTGTAAGAAGAGGAATTATCATTTGACAGCTCAATTTAAAATCAAGGAAGAACAAAACCATACACACTAGTTTGTACAAAGTTTAGCATCACAGTAGCAGAGACCTGAAGGAAGATGGTTCAAATGCTCTTGACAAATCAGAAACAGACAGAAAAGAATGGGGCAAAATTAAACAGGGACAAGTACAAAGTGATGTTGGAGCATTTAACTGCTCAAACGCAGGAAGCATGTGGCTAAACAGCAGTTGTCCAGAAACACGTTTAGGGGTTACTAGATCACAGTCAACATGGCTCTGCTGTCGAGAAAAAAAGAAAACATAATTCTGGAATAGATAAACAGGGTCTACAGCCTGCAAAACATGCAGAATAACTCCCCTGCTCTCTGCAGTGTCAATAAGGCTTCAAATGAGCACTGTATCCATTTCAAGAAAGAAGTGGAGCTAGTGAGAAGAAACACAGAGAGCAATGAAAATGATCAGTCTAGAAGACACAACCTACACAGAAAGATAAAAACAATGAGATTTGTTTAGTATAAAGAAAAGACAGACAAAAAAAAAAAGAAAAAATTCCACATTCTTACAGTACACATCTATGGCATGATGGAGGAGAAGCATTTCTTCTTGTTCAGAGTGAATGCAACTGAGCAGCAATGGGATGAAGTTTCTGGGAGGCTCAAGACTCGTTTATAAAAGGTAAGGGCTATAGCAAATACCATGAAGCACCAGAAAGCACTGCCGTGAGGAGCTACGTAACCTCGGTCACTGATTGCCCCTCAGAATGGCTTGGGCAAACACGCCACAGGAATCATCCATCCTACCTGGACTGCTGTAACTCCACACACATGGGAGCGACACCTTCCAGCCCAATTTTTAAAGGATTCTGTATTCAATAGAATTAGAGGGAAACCCCTTGGGAGCAATGGGAGGGGATTCACTGCTTTCTTTCCAAGATAATTCACACTTCCCCCTCTTTTAGGTCATCCTCAGCTTCACATTCAGGGAACCTTTTGGGTTGGAAAAGATCACTGAACATTGTCTACTTACAGAGCCTGGCTTGGCACACATATGGAATATGTACACACATTTTAGACCTGAGTGTTTCATGCGTTCTGCAGCTGCATCCCATTTGCTATTATCTATATCATCAATACGATTCTGAGGCCTTTCCTTAAACATTTAAGAAACAGCAGAGTAATTAAGGCCTGATCTAGCTTTGTGCTAACATGGCTTCACAGGCATACACGAGCATCTCTGCCTTGTGCTGCACCACTCTTCATCCCCACGCTTCCTCCCTCGGAGTTAGCATGGGCATCCCCCCGCACCCCTGCGCTGGGCTGCTCCCAAACACCTCTCTGGTTATGAGCTTCCCTCTTCATAGCCGAGGCGGATACGCTATTAAAAAGGATCTCTGCTGCCCTCTTTCACCAATTAGTCCACCGAATGTGACAGAGCAGAGAGAGAGAGAGAAGCCAGCACTTCCGGGAGAGGAGAGAGACAGTAATAACGTTAGAGAGGCATCACGCACTCAAATGGAGATGGCTAGAGAGGACTGATCAGAGACCCAGGGCTTACGGGGTTTATCCCTGCCAGAGAACCAAACTGGAACTGAAAACAAGCTCAGGCCAGGATTTCCTCTATTCTACCGGTCTGAATCTTGGTAAAAGTCCTACTGAATTCAAACTGGAGCAGAGCCAGCTTCAGTCACAGCTAGACCCAAACCCAAAAAAGGAGTAAGAGCAATCACTGTTTCACTTCCCTGATGATTTGATCAGTGATGTGCAAGGTGAACGCTAGAACCGATCCTAGAACTAGGATCTCAGCTGGAAAACAGAGAAGTTAGGAAAATTATGATTAACATCACCCAATTTAAAGAAAAAAAAAAGTAGTGGCCATCACAGCCTAGTATGCCACAGTTGTTGGTAAATAATTCAACTGACATGATTGTGCCTGGGGCATAAGTTAAGACCCGCACCGTAGCAACCTTCACCAATTAACAGGAGTAACAAACACTCACAAGATGGAACTTCTGTATTCAACCTACTGCCTTCACTGTCAATTTTAGCAGGTGTAAGAGAAGGATCATTGTCTGCACCTGAGAGCAAATATTAGGACTACCCCATCCAAAGCCCATGAGGACTTGTTCAGCGCTAGGAGACTGGGCAATAAAATGTCAATAAATTCAAGATAACGTGATTATGGCAAACTCACAACACATCCGTGTCTGGAGTACCGCGGGTAGTTCTGATCGCCCCACCTGGAAAAGAATACAACAGAACTGGGAAGGAACAAAGAAAGGAGATCAGCTTCTGATCACAGGAGGAGACACTCAGGGTAGGGGGGGCAGTAATCTTCAGGGTGGAAAATAAAAGAGCCATAGCAATGAGACCTTTAAAATCATCAAGGGTACACAGGAGGTAAATATGCAAGACAGTATTTTTCACAACAGAGCTCCAGAACACCCAAAGACAGTAGGCAGATTAAAAGCCTAGCAAAAGGAGTAAAATTTCAACAGCTCTCAACTAAGTTGAGGAAGGCACTGCAAAAGGATGCTATGACGACAACAGAGTGGGTTGGGAGAAAAAAGATCAGATTTTTCAACAATAATGTGTTAGTGGTTATTCAACAGACAGTCCGAACGTAAACTATAAGGTCAAGTCGTCCATTACACCGAGTTTCTGAGCACTGCATAGGTGGGAAAGAAAAAAAATCATGAATACCCAGTTTGTTTGCCCTTCTGCAGGGACTACTCTAACATCCTCAATTTTCCCAGCCACAACATCTAGCATTTGGGGATAATCAAAGTCCTGACTGCTCCATATACGTCATCTTCTGTTGGTTGCGCTATGGGCTGAGACAATAGGCAACACTGTCGCTCCACAGGGAATTGTTTGATGGGAATCTCCAGCAGTTTCAGTAAGCAGCACGAAGTGGACTGAGCAGACCAGAGAATCCAGATCCAGTAATTTAACTAACCCACCTTTGTTCTTTCTGTCACTAGCTCCAAGCACAAAACACCAGTTGGACTCGGCCGCTGGTTTTAATTTAAAGCATATACAGATTTTGCTGAATATTATCAAGCGGGGCTTTGAAAGAGAAACCAAAAAAAACACCTTCTATTAGTCACACTTTAAAAGTTATTTGTTTCTCTTGGAATAGGGCTGGAACACTGTCAGCTCCAGCGCCTAAACAACTCTTGTGGGCTAGAGCAGGTTACTTGCCAACCCTCAAGAAAGTACAGTAACTCCTAGAGTTACTGAGTCCTCCTAACTTTGTAACTTATTAAATATGATCTACCACTACAGATAGCGTACCACAATGCATGAGGTAGCTTAGCAGACACAGTCCAATACTGCTTTAGCCTAAACAACATCCAGAGAAATACCCAAGGGTCTCAGGACAGCCTCAAACACACCTCAGGTCTAGCTGAACTTCAGCCATTGCAGTGTCTGAAAGCAAGGCAGCAAAGTCTGATTAAAAAAAAACAAAACAAAACAAAAACTGATTTATATTCCCTTTGGCATGGAATAGCCAAAGACATTCTGATCTAGTACCTTGAGTAAATTCAGGGTAGCCCTGCATCTCCTGGTCGGTGATGCAAGGTCAATACCTCCTCGCTGGCTCCTCCCGCATCGCAGAAGCCAGGCGCAGTTGTTGCAGAGCCAGCTCTGTGCCACCCGAGGACCCCCCTGAAAAGGAGGTACATGCAAAGTCACGTCTGCAGCAGTCTTTTATCCCTGACGCTCTGCAGCCTAAAGTTTGAGCAAGAGCTCGCTTGGCTTGGGGCTGGAAGGCAGAAGGACATGATCATCTCATGTTAGGAAAATCTAACATACCCGGCAAGAAAGAATAACGCTACAATCCAGCCTTCAAAACAGATTTTTCAAGGGAGGAGAACGAAAACAGCCATGAATCAGTAGGAGAAATACGACTTTAAAGCCCTAACAAAGGGGAACAGATGGGAGCCGAGCAAAGTGCTCACAAACTTGAACTGGAATAACTGTCTCTTAATAAAACCTCTCCAGATACGAAAGATCCTCAGACATCTGCAATTAAATCCCCTGTTAATCCCAACTATATTTTAAAGGCAGTTGAACCAGGCTATCGTGCCATCGACAGACTGAAAACTACACCAGGAGGACAGAGATGGTGAAACAGAAAAGAGCCAAAATACAAACTTAAAACCCAGGGCGACGGGGCTGTTTTTTCCACCTCCGTCTACACATAATTAAGATCCTCCGGTCGGTTTTATCTCTAAGTGCTGGAGGGGGTTAGGACTTCAGTGTTTCTGACTCACCCTGATTCCTTACATGCTCACAGGAATGAAGATAGGGAAAATATCACCACTTCTGTATTATGGAAACCTTGCAATTAATAATTGAGAATCTTTTTATCTCTCTCTCCCTTTTTCTTTCAGAACTAGAGTGCTCTCTTCAGCTTGTTAAGCTTAGTTCACTCCCACTGATAATTCACTAGAGATCATAATTTATGGACAATTGAAGCTGCAGAAACATCTCTTAGAAGGAATAGAGCAGATCCATAGCAACAATTCTTCAGGGGAATATTAATCCCCAGCTTTATGTAGTGCTAAGTGTACAATAGTAATCAGAACTTGAGTAGAAGCTGCTAATCATTGAGGGAAAAGGCTGTATAAAGAATTCATAATGGAATTAGCCTGCGGCAAACAAAGAAAGACAAAATTAAATCAGCCATCAAATTGCACCAAGGAATTTTAATTTACAGGTTAATGTAGGATTATGTAACTAATCACAGCTAACATTTTCAATGAACAACCAATAAAATTCTGCTCTTTTTTTATTCCTGCTAATGGTATTCCAATAACACACTTTTATCACCGTATAATGTGTTAAGAATGATTTTCAAAAATTCTAAAAATCTTCCAAAAAGCATTATGACTGAGCAATCAATGCAAAATGATGGCTTTAAGTTAATTAGCATAAATATACATCTAGATGATCTACCGTTTGGTTCAATCCAATACAATAAAGTTCCTTTGAGTCTGCATAGGACAGATTTACATAACCAAATGTGCATAACTGTAGCTTTAAAATATATGCATGACTTCCAAAGAGGGAGATACAGCAATACGAAAAGCCTCCAAATTAAATAAGTCAAACAACTTCTGAGTACTAAAGTGCATCAGCTAATTCTAAATAAAACCCTTATTATAGATTTTTATATCAATACAGCATATATATCCTATGACATACGCACAAAGGATTGCTCTAACAGAGTTTGCACTATTTATAATATGAACATCATAAAAAAGAATAAGGTTTCTGGGATAAAAAGTTGATTTGCTTCCCCTTGAGAAAAAAGAGAGACCTTGTGTTTGACCCAGTTATATTTTGATATTGGCCAATGCAAGGAGATTAAAAAAAAAAAGAGAGAGAGAAAGGAAAACCGCTCTGTTCTAAACATGTATTTAAAGACCACTAGTTAACGTATGCAAATATACAGAAAAGACTCACATAACTCTTTGCACATTTTTAAAGGAAAACTCCAAAATTATACTGTATGCTTCAAAACACATCAGCTTAATCAAAAAGATCTTTTTTGCAACATATGGCAGCATGAAAATTTTTATAAATGGAGTAAAAAGCATTTTCATAAGCTTTACTTCACTTAAGAGGAATGCTGGGAAGAAAGGCAACAGCATTTTTCCTGCATATGTTTTTCTTGTTCTGAACAATGTGGGAAAACCTCATTTTACTTTAATCTAACAGTTCATTTTATGGAAGCAGCAACATTCTGCCCATTTATTAGCATAGAGGGTTTGGGGTTGCGGGTTGCTTTTTTTTCCCCCCCCTCCTTCCTTTTATAAAGTCTAATTTTAAGATGCACACTTCCAAAAAACATTATGGTGTCAATTGCACTACCCTTCAGCAATCCTGTAATAACTTTATTCAACCATTTCTAATTATAATTATATTTTCAATTCCTTTTAGCTATAGAAACTCTTTATCAATCAGAGCACAAGACAGAAAATTACTTTATTACAGCTACAGCTCGTTAGTCTGAGTGCTCTTAATGAAGCAGCCTCATAATCAGATGAAAATCATGCTGAAGAAAACTTGCATCATTAGTCTGGGCCTTAATTACCAAGAAATATAGTCACTAACAATGATACTCCATTTCATGATACGGTGCATGCACCTTCTACAGTACTTGCAATTAATAATTCCGCAGACTGCTACAGAATCTTTCTATTTATTCATAACAATGGAGGGGAAAAAATTCTAAATTTAATTGAGCGGCTCCAAATGCACACTCTCACTCTCTCCTGCTCAGATTAAAATGTCAAAAGGCTAATATTCTGTCTTACAGTAATTCATCATTTTAATTACATATTTTATGTATGTGAAATGTCCTTTTTTTTTCTCCTCTCGATCATTTAGGGTGACATTTTGGGGGGACATGCGTATGGGAAAAATCTCTCCATGTATGTAGGTGGCCCACGCCACACAGAGCAGCAATGAACAGAAGAAAAAAGCATTTATTTTCATTGTCAGTGAACGAGGTCCGTGTTGGATAAGCTTCAGACATAAGCGCAAGACGTTCATTTAAATTAATGATGGCCTTCATCCAATACACTTATCGGTAAGGATGGAAAGATTCTCGAGCGAGGAATATGTTGATCCCTAAAATCCTTTATGAAGATGATCCATCATAGGGTTAGTAATTTCTATACACAACCCTCTTCTAATCCACCGCATTTTCTGTACATTTTCACACTGAATATGCTCCTCTTAACTCTGCAGTAAGCTTCCTGCACACGAAAGCATCAGGAAATGCAGTTAGTGAGAGTCCCCTTCGGCCAGCTAATGAACCTGCTAAAAGATCAGATCACAATCCTGAACACCGAACACCTGGAGTATATTTCACTCTAATTTGCAGCATGGAAAATGATTCCACAGACATCAGTGGGAACGTTCACAAGTCGCAGTGGTGCCCCCGAGATCTGTACCTGCTCCAGCTTTCTCCCTGTTGTGCCTCGTCGTCACTGAACCAAGACGGGCTCCCAAGGGCGATAACGAATACAGCTTTCCAGCGGATTAACCAATGCAGCGAGGGGGTACTGCTGCTCCGCCGGCTGCAAAGCTGCACATCGTAAACTGTGGATTCCACTTGACATCAAAATAGTTTGACATCAAAGTATTTGACATCGTGATTTTTGCAAACTGCCCAGTCCTTGGCTGCTCAGCTGCTATCTGAGCAAGTCACATTACAGCAGAAAGATATCGCTCTGGAGTTAAGTTACCAAGCCTGTGATTAATCTCAAGGGCATAAGCTAAATAACTCCCTTGTACCACTGAATTTCCTAGCACTCACACGGTGCTGTGCTTTCATGCAAGCCTTTCAAACAATAACTAGCCATTAGACAGGCTAGATGAACTTGCTGTAAGGATATTCAGCATATACTGCTTTCCGACACCGCGCTCCACAAGGCATCCTCACTGTTGCCTCTGCTAAACGATCTGCTGCATCTCCCCACGATCTTTGGCAAATCATTTTCACCTTTTAAAGTCCTTTACGTCCTCTCCTGAAACAGAAGGTAAGAAGCTCCCTTCTCTGTTTTTGCTACTTCCCATGTGTGGCACAGTTGGGGGCTACTCAGCAAGAGAAGGAAAAATGAAAATCAGCCTGAAGTTCTGTAAAAAAAACCCCTGTGAGTAGCTAGAATAAATAAATAAATAAAAAGGCTTTCTGCCCAGTCTCTCCTTTCCAGCCACTCTTATTTTCCTTCCCTCCTGCCACGCCTCAGTATTTTTTTTTTTTTTTTTTTTTTTTTTTTAGGAGAACCTCTTTTACGTAGTTGCTTCAAGAATTTGCATCTGGCACCAGCAGCCGACGGAGACAGGAGACTGACAAGATGGACTGTTGTGGCAATTCCTATGTTCCTACTACATTCCTAAGCTGTGCTTTTTGGCATTGGATATGGCGAAAAAAGAGCATATTTAGAAACGTGACAACTGGAAAAAATATTCTTAAACCTTACAGTGCCTTCTAAAGTTGCAGAATAAAATTAATTTATACTATGGCTATAGCTGGCCAAAAACCATGGGCTCGCAGTAAACCAAATGGGGTAAAAACCTGGCTTTGAAAGGGATTCTGAGGTTTTGGCTCTGTCCAACAAGTACGCTTATAAACTTATTGTATAACTTACTGGCAAGAGAGCAGCATCAGACTGACCTCCACTTGCATCACAGAAATTACACATTCATTGTCTTTGAGGGGAAAATGTTCTTATGGTACCATATTAATATCCTTTGTGGGTTGGGTCATGAATCAGCATTGGCAGCCGCCTCCGAAGCCGTCTGCCTGCCAGCCTTCCCAGCTGGAAAACTGGTAACGCAGGAGAGATGTATACATAAGGGAAGTGATGGCTTCCCAATTCCGAATTGATTTGTACATGAATCCGCTCAAGTTTAAAGCGCCCCGACGTGCCAAAAACCCGGTCCAACAAATATATATAATCGCTTACTGCGCGTTCTCGTATTTAACGGCAGCGAGGATCGTTTTTATGCACCTCCGGCCCACGCAGCCAGCTCTGCAGTCACAAAGCCGCGCGCTGGAGCCCTCCCCACGCCGCTCTTCACGGGGGGTGAAGCTTCCACGGGGGAAAGACGGTTC
>NW_009208493.1:0-35210 GCF_000690835.1 Fulmarus glacialis
ACACACACACACACACAAATATATATATATATTATGGTATATACAAATATACATATACCAAAAAGTAATTGATATTAACTTTTATGTAAACAGGTAACAGTGTAAGAAGAATACAGAAAGTACAAGTTCTGATTCTAGTTCAGGATAGACTTCGGTTGCTTCTTTTCCCAGTTTCTGTACTAATGGAGATATCTGATACAGTGATAGATAATGAATAGTAAAGTGTTTTTCCTAAATATAACTGGTTTGTTTGGGGAAATTTCCTTGATATTCTATGAAGGAAACATCACACTAGTCTAAGCAATAGAACAGATGTGATTGACTCTACTGTAAACAACTTCAATATGTACCTTATTTCTTACATGATAATATGTTTAAAATTACTAATGAATTATAAAAAAGTACAAATTTACGTAAATTTTGAAAAAAGTGACTACAAAATACTTTCAGCAGTAGAAGTGAAATTTCTCGATATTATTTTTTCTTTTTTTTTCTCCCCCTCAATTTATAAACTCAGTGAATTGTGTGGCTTCCAAAATTGCGTGTTTTATACTGTCGGTGGTAAAGTCTGTAGTGTGTAGTAGCTATTTTAGGTGATTTTTTTTTTTCCGATGTCACATCAAAACAATGCTTTTGCTTTGGATCAGTTTATGAACATATTTCCGGAATGCAGTTACGGTGATATTTTTCTGGATGATCTTACCACCCTTTTGAGATGCTTAGAGTGACTTGTAAATCTAATCACTTATTGTTCACAAAATGGTTAAGAATCTTTGCAATTTGAAAATCTGTTTACAAATAGAGCCCAGACATTTTGCATAAAAGCTTAGAGTAATATGACAAAACTGAGTCTGTTGCAAGATCAATACCTGGAAAACAGTTTGTGGCTCAAAAGCAGAGGAAGAAATGGCTCAAAAGCATGCTGGGAAGAAGGTGTAGCCATTCGTAGAGATAGAATACAAGTGGTTTGTATTGCGGATCTGTTTTTTAAAAATATAAGTGGGTCTGTGAAATGTGTTCTGTCTCTGGTTATCTGGAATAATTAAAATCTGAAATGTTTAAGCTTATTTTTCATCTACGCTGAGTGTAGGCAAGAGACCTAGAAGTCCTTATTTCAATTTCAGTGAAAATAAAATATGGATTTGAACTCATAAAAATTTCTGTTGCCTGCAGCTTACCTGTCAAGCTTTCAGCAGCTCTTTCTAAAGGATTGTTGTCAAAATTCACCACTGAGGATGTGTCCTTGTAATAAGGTTTCTAAAGAAATCTCTGCCCAGCATTGTCACATGCAAGTAGTTTTAGAGAGAGCAATGGTTAAAGAACAAGATATTTGTTCATGCAAAGCTATGTCTGTCCAGAAGGATGCTGTCACTTTTTCTTTCATATGCAGACACACTTCTGCAGACTTCATAAATGGAGAGAACAGTTTCCCTTCAACTTTGTCAGTGTGAAGCTATAAGCTGTAGCAGCTGGCCTGTAAGCGCCAGAAATGTGATGGTTTGTTTGGGGTTTTTTTTGATAAAATCTATGGGTAGTATTTCCTTATTTTCTTAGAGCATCTGTAGCTATGGAAGGTTATGTAGACTGTTGCTGTTATACAGGAAAATTGTTAATTATTCTCTACATATTTAAATAATTTTTCTTAGTGGGAATATTATTGCATGTAATACAGCTGTTTTGGGCATATTTGAGAGAGATTTAAGTGTTTTCCTGTTAAATTTCTGCTTTTGGTATTTTCTTTCCATCTCCTCTCTTCCTCTCTTCTCTGCTCCCATTTTGTGGTTAGTAGGCATGAACCTATATGAAGATTCTTGTGAAAACAAGTTCTTAAGCCATCATCCTGGGAAAGATCTTGGTACATTGCCTTAAATGGCTACAGCACCTGCTGACGTGTTTAGTTCTGCAAGGATAGCAAGGACAAAAGTATTGAGACTGAAATCAGTTTAAGTAGATAAAAGTCACAAGATGCTGTCCTGATTTAAACTAAAGCAAACCATTAAATTATTATGTGGAATTTTTAATAAAGAAATGTGTCTATTGGTTCCATGCTTGTTTGTTTATAGTTTGCCTAAGCTTCCTCTGAGAAGCATATAATGAAAAAGGCAAAATGACAGAATGAATGAATGTTGGTGAATGTTAATGCTAATTTTCCTGCAATTATATTTGGCTAAACCCTCTTGCTCACTGTAACCTGCTTTTCTACTGCTTGTCTCATATGTCTTGCGATTGATTTTTACAAAAATTAAAGGTAATTAAACTGATTTTTTTCCTTCCAGTTCATAACTGGACTCAAGAGGATACTCTTCAGTGGCTGTCAGAATTTGTTGAACTGCCCCAATATGAAAAGAATTTTAGAGACAGCAATGTCAATGGAACAACACTTCCCAGGTGAACATTTCTTCTCGATTAGTTTCAAATAATTCCATGTAGGTTGCTACTATGTAGGAACAACTATGTGAACCTGAAGTCTAACAAGATATGGTCAAATGCAAGAAAAGAGAAGCGTCCTTGCAGTTTTGAAGAGCTAGCTGCATTTTTTTTCTGCCAAAATATTTCAAAATATAAATGCTTCTTGCCACTCCTTTCATCTTAGTTTTCTTTCTTGCTATTAAAGCTTTTATCAATGATCACATAATTCTGTATGGTAGCGAACTTTCTTTTGAACAACTTCCAATCTATTGTACATCAAAAACTGTCTGCAGAACCCCTTTTCTTGAGAATAACTACTAAATTTGAGTATTGCATCTATTTCAGAGTTGGTGTCACAAGTCTGCAAATATATCATTACCTTCAACTATGCTAAATGGATTTATTTTGTGATTATTCCAGAAAGGAAAGAATAGGGAAATGATTTGATGTTTTTCCTTTGCCACATGCCGATATGCTTTTTTTTATAGCACTACTGTCATTGTATTATATCTCTCGCTCTAATTGCATAACTATAATCTATATAACTGTGGGAAATTCTATTTATGTATTTCTTTCCATAGACTGGTTTTGAATGTAGCTTGTGCAATAGGTAACGTTTTGTCTTACCATTAACAGAATAGCAGTAAATGAACATGCTTTCATGATCTCTCACTTGAAAATAATTGACCGGAGCCATAGACAGAAGCTTCAGCTTAAAGCCTTGGACGTTGTTTTATTTGGACCTCTCACACGTTAGTAATGCCAAACTTTTTGGAGTTTTTTCTTATCTCTTATTTGTAAGAATTCAACAGAGAATACTTTCAGTGACACTTGATACTGTAGGTGGGACAGCTTATCTGTTTTGTGAAAGTACTGATGGATTGCTTGGCATGTGTTGTGGAACTGGGCAGTGAATTAAAAAAGGTTATTAAGATGCTGGGGTCAGGACAAAGGTTCACTTTTGTGTGTAAGATTATGTAGAAATTTTAGTATATGGTGTGGAATATCCCTTTAGTCAGTTGGGGTTAGCTGTCCCAGCTGTGTCCCCTCGCAACTTCTTGTGCACCCCCAGCCTACTCGCTGGTGGGGCTGTGTGAGAAGCAGAAAAGGCCTTGACTCTGTGTAAGCACTGCTCAGCAATAATGAAAACACCCCTGTATTGCCAACACTGTTTCCAGCACAAATCCAAAACATAGCCTCATAGAGCTACTGTGAAGAAAATTAACTCTATCCCAGCCAAAACCAGCACAATGTTGTATGGAAAATGCTCTGGAGTCCATTTGAAAGGTAGTTGCTGGAGACGGTTTGAGGTAAATGAGCTGGAATTCTGTTTAGCATCAGGTTCTGACACCTTTTAGGCTGTGGGGAGAAAAGAAGTCCATAGTCTGTTGTCTATATCAATGAACTAGTTAATGATCATGTTATTCTCTGCACAGGTCCCCCTCACAACTGGATGAAGGATTTTATATTAACAGTTTCTATAGTTATTGGTTTTGGAGGCTGCTGGTTTGCATATACACAGAACAGAACCTCAAGAGAACATATCACAAAAATGATGAAGGACTTAGAAAGTCTCCAAACAGCAGAGCAAAGTCTTCTTGACTTGCAGGAAAGGTATAAAAACTAAAAAAAGTTAATGGTTAGTTGTCCTTTTGTTTTGAGATTAGATACAAATACAGAACCTTTACAGTCATAAATTATTTGCATTAAGCTGCCTTTGGATTTTGTTCATCTTCGTTTTTCATGGAAATTGTGATTTCAGTGACGATGGGTTTTTGGGTAGAAATTGCTTCTGGGTATTTTAGCAGGCAATATGAACTTGGGGATGAAGGTGGAGAATAGAGTTTCAATCTTTTTTACCTACAGATTAGAAGTATGTACTTTTATTTTCATACAATTACAGTTTACTTTGGAATACTTACATACATGGAAATGAAAACATTTCTTCTGTTTTTAAGCTCTTAAGATTGAAACAGATCTGGACTGATCACTTTCTATTGCTTATTTAGCAGTGTGGTGCACCTGTAACTCAATTGTCTGTAAAGATTTGTATTTTGATCTTACTACACCTTTAATGAAGGTTCACCTAAAAGTTCGCATGATGTTCACACATGTCTGTCGTGGACGTCACATTGTGTGATGTAATTGCTGCTGGTTCATGAAGTTTGCATAGTCTTTATTATCACAGAATGGTTGAGGTTGGAAGGGACTTCTGGAGGTCATCTTGTCCAGCCCCACCTGCCTCAAGCAGGATCATCTAGAACAGGTTGCCCAGGACCATGTCTAGGCAGCTTCTGATTATGTCCAAAGTTGGAGACTCTACCACCTCCCTGGGCAACCTGTGTCAGTGCTCAGTCACCTTCACAGTGAAAAAGTGTTTCCTGATGTTCAGATAGAACCTCTTGTGTTTTGGTTTGTGCCCATTGCCTCTTGCCCTGTTGCTGGACACATTTTCTTCTCCTGAGGACTGCAACTTTTAACAAATATGCTGTGTATTTTCTCATATTTTTTGTTCAATTGTGAAGGCTTGAGAAGGCACAAGAAGAGAATAGAAATGTTGCTGTGGAAAAGCAAAATCTGGAGCGCAAAATGATGGATGAGATCAATGATGCAAAACGGGAAGCTCATCGCCTAAGGGAGTTGAGGGAGGGAGCCGAATGTGAGCTCAGCAGGCTTAAATATGCAGAGGAAGAGCTAGTACAGGTATCTGCAAACTGTTTATAATTTTAGTGTTGACTTTAAATTGGTTCTGGTTTTATTAGATGCTTAGGAGTGTTTAAAGCAGCATTTCTCTAATGCTAGATTTCATAGAATCATTGAGGTTGGAGAAGACTTCTAAGATCATCGGGTCCAACCATCAACCTAAAACCACCATGCCCACTAAACCATGTCCCTAAGCGCTACATCTACATGTCTTTTAAAGACTTCCAGGCATGGTGACTCAACCACTTCCCTGGGCAGCCTGTTCCAATGCTTGACCACTCTTTCAATAAAGAAACTTTTCCTAATGTCCAATCTAAACCTCCCTTGGTGCAACTTGAGGCCATTTCCTCTCATCGTATTGCTAGTTACTTGGGAGAAGAGACCAATAGAATCAATTTTCCATTCGAGTGGAAAAATTCTAAGAGCACTTAATGATTGTCTGTCAATCATGCCATTATCTAGTAAAATAATCCTGAAACTATAAAAAGACATATACTTTGTATATTAGCTTATCATAATGTTGTTGGATTCATGGAACAAAATATATACAAAAGCGTGATTTTCTGTCTTGTTATCAGATGAGAGATAGTAGCTTTGTACTCTTCTGAGTAGCAATAGATTGGATTTATTGTACTAAATAAAAATGCTGTCTTACAAAAATATTTAAGCTTCAAGTTAGGGACTATATATCATAGAGAAAAAAAAATCTGAGTATAATATAGTATATGGAAATTCATATGCTATATTTCAGAAATGCCTGATCTGCCTTCCTGACAGCAATTGGCACGCACCAAAGCTCTGTGAAGCATTAGTATGTTGCTGTGGGGTATAAAGGTGCTTATATTTCACTTTCTTCTGCTGTCAGTTCTAATGATGCTCTTGGTGACACTTTTATTTCTTTTTGATTGCTAGGTTCGCATGGCTTTAAAAAAGGCTGAGAAGGAGTTTGAGCTGAGAAGTAATTGGTCTGTTCCTGAAGCTTTGCAGAAGTGGCTTCAGTTAACACATGAAGTTGAAGTACAATATTACAATATCAAAAGACAGCATGCAGAAATGCAATTAGCAATCGCCAAAGATGAGGTACTAACTCTTACTCTTCAGCTGCTTAAAGACTTTTCTGGTCTGTTGTAGATATCTGAATAATTTGTATTTACTATTTCATATAAGTGTTTGGATATTTGTTTTCTCCTCTGAGTTGTTGTTTGCTACCTGTCAATATTGCTAATGTTTTGTCATCTCTGTTAAGTATATAACTTCTAGTTTTATGCATTTCATTTTATCTTGCCTTTTAGGCAGAAAAGATAAAAAAGAAGAGAAGCACTGTATTTGGAACATTACATGTTGCACACAGCTCCTCCCTGGATGAAGTGGACCATAAAATCCTTGAAGCAAAGTAAGAGTATTACCAGCATGCATATTCTTTTGTGATTATTTACTCCTGGAACAATGGAATTTTTGGGGAGTTACGAAATTTAGTGTCTTAGTGGTTTTGCATTTCTAAGTAAAACGGTTTAAAAGGTATTTAAGTGCAAATATTTGGACAGTCCTAATGGATCTTCTGATATGCTAGAATGACTGTGCTTGTGTTGCTTTGCTTTGTCATTAAGAACAGCCTATGTATTTTTCATGTGTGCTTTTCTTCAGGAAAGCACTCTCTGAGTTGACGACATGTTTGCGAGAGCGTCTTTATCGATGGCAACAGATTGAGAAGATTTGTGGTTTTCAAATAGCACACAATTCTGGACTACCAAGCTTGACCTCCTCTCTCTACTCTGATCACAGCTGGGTAGTTATGCCTCGAGTTTCCATTCCTCCTTACCCAATTGCAGGGGGAGTTGATGACTTAGATGAAGATACTCCTCCAATAGTTTCACAGTTTCATGGTAAGTGGTGAGCTCCATTAAAAAAAAAAAAGGGGGAAAGTTGTGGAGGCATGGGATTTTAAAGTCAGGTGGGAGAAGAGTGGTGAAATCAAACAGGATTGGATCAAAGTCAAAAGGACCAAAATTCTATCTAGCATTTCAGATGCATCTTTTGGGACTTGCATAAACTGAAAACTGGGTTTTGCAATAAAGATAACATGAAGAAAAAGCCTTTATTCCCTTTCAGTGAGGGAGTGGGGCGCGAGTCCAGCTAAGGTTTTGAAAGTCTGCTTGTCAGGCTTGGTTTGCCACTTAGACAAAAATTTATAATGAGTAATGCTGAATTTCTGTTAGCACATTTATTCTTTCGGATGGAAGGGATGGAGTTAGTCTAGGGTCCCTTGAGCTACTAGGAAGATCACACCCTTTGAGAGGCCGCATGCTACATAGCTTTTCAAACATTCTTTAGTGGCTGCAACAAAATCGTGGTGTTGTCCAAGGGAAGCTTTCAGGCAGAATGTTTGTGTTTGGATACAGCGGGTTGTTTGAGTGTGAGGCAGAGAGGCCAAGTGCTGGAGGGAGGGAAATCCAGCTTTGGTTAAACTATGATTAAAAGATATACACTGGGGATTTAGACCACCCTCAGATCTTGAGTCATTGCGTTAATACAAGAGCTTGTTTCATGGAAGTTGTGATTAACTGGACTCTAGAGGCAAATCAAAAAAATGAGCTCCCATGTAGCTATTCAAACAAGCACATTTCTTCTTCTCAGAAGAAATTAGAACTGTATTTTAAAATAGCATAAGGAGAATAGTTGCCACTTTGCTGGCTTCGTTTAGTATGCCTTGGACACACGTTTTTCTTCTGAATGTACCAACCTTTTTTCTACAGGCCACATTGAAAAGTTCATTAATCCACTTGCAACACTACTTTACTGCAAGTTCTGATCACTTTTAAAGAATACTGTCTCACTAGTCATCTTCACTGTGAAGGCTTTGATTTAAACCTTAGCACAAATTTCTTGGATGGTCCAGTAAAATATGGATGCCTAGAATTAAACTTTGAAGTCTATATGGAGAAACATGTGGTCTGATTTCAAAATGAAGAGCTCCATTTATTATCACGACTTTCCAGATGGTCTTAAATGACAAAGCACTTAGATATGTATATAAGACTTCAGACTTGTGATTTTTTTTAGTCATTCTTCTCATTCAGGTCTTTCATCGAAGTGAAGCCAGAGAGCAAAGTGCAGTTGGTTCAGAGGAACTACGATTAGAGAAGGACTGTACGGTTTGTAAGAGCATACTTAGTTGAAACTTTACTGTATGCTTTTGCAATTATGGTTTAATTTTTTTGTTAAAGTTCAGTTAATTTGGAAATATTTAGCTAATGGATGTTGTCTCAGTCAGTGATGAAAGTCACCTGAATCTTAGTAACATTACAGAAACTTTAAATGTGTTTTTCTGAATTTTAGTAAGGCATGAGAGCCTGATTTTGTTAAAGTGATCACATGAGGGAAGTAGATTCTCCTTAATTTACTAGCTTTTAAAATTTCTACTCAGTAAAAAAAAAAAATAGAAACACTTGGGAGTGGGGAAAGAGAGGGAAAATATGCTAAATGATCTGTTGTTGAAACCAGTTCAGGAATCAAATTATTGTAGGTTAGTTTGGTAACTGCTAAATTATTCCCATCCTTTAGACAAAAATGACAAATGCACACGAGGAAGGACAGAAGCAAAATGGCTTGTCTCACTCATGAGGCTTCAGGGAAAATGCAGTGTGCACACAGGTCAGTTATGAGCAAGACTGTTTCAGTGTCTGGACCTAAACTGAACTCTCTGGGCTGTTACCTTGCCCCAGCATCCTTTGATCCCTTAAGATTGACAAAATTTGAAGCCTGACAGGCAGGCTTCTTTGTGCCGCAGCAGTTGGGACGATAGGCTAAAATGGGGTGAAGCAATAGATTAATCAATCCTGTTTAATCAATCCTGAGCTGAAGAACAAAAGGGGATAAAGAAATAGATGTACGAGACTGGATCCAAGTCATTACAGGAAGGTGATAGTAAAACTTCTACTTTTCCGTTGACTGATTAGGATTCAGCTGATTCCTTGATTTAGTGAGTTTCATTTGTACTAGAAAATTCTAGATGTTAAGTTGTCATAGCTGAATCCTTCATAATCCTGTGCATATACACCTACAAGGAACCAAAATGCTTGTAACTTCTCTCTAAATTCACTGATGGTGCAATTTTGTTCTTTTTTATACCAGCGAGTAGGATGGCATCTGATTTACCTGGACAATAGTACAAATTTCCTAAAGGGATTCTTATTTTCTTATCTCAGTTCACATTTGCTTTTTTAGGAATATTTTTGTAACGACACAGCTTATTTTTGAGCTGCCAACACCTGCATTTCAGGTCCGTAAGGAGTGCATCAAGAGTAAAATTAAAAGTTTGAGTTATGTGACAACTGTCATGTTGGGACTTGTAAACCTTTCTTTTCTGCTCAGCCCGGCAGGAAACAAAGTCTAAGTGTTGGTGAAGGTGCAGCTACTTGCTGTTTTGTAAAAGTTGTGATTTCCTGCACTAAAAGTGGAATGACAACTCCAAACTTTTCTGAGATTCCAGGAAGGAAAACTGTAATTCACCTGATTCTAAACTGGCATCTCAAAAAATAAAATGCATTTTGTCAGGTTAGACGTCCTTGTCTACAAAAGTAATAGTTTTTGAACATCAGTAAGGGTATGGCGTGTCTTACCTAAGCAGTGATGCATTCTGTGGGACAGTTTGAAGAGGGATATGAGAAATCCTGAGGCTTGTAACAGCTGGCCTGAAAACAGGTCTGTAGATTTATTTCCATAGAAGTATTGCTGCCTAATCATCTTTTGAAGGAGGAATTGGATTAGTAACATTTTAGTAGTTTGTCACTTCCTGTTAGATACTTTCCTGGTCAAGTCTTGTGTTTCTGTCTCCACCCATTCTTAGTATTTTTGTTTCCGGAAATTCATAGTTAGCCTGGCAAATGAAGGTGTTATCAAATAGGAAATTTCTGAGTTTAAAATGAGGTTGAATTATATTTTTTCTATCATGTTATATAAATGAAATTGGTCTTCCATGTCTAATGTAACTTTCAACTAATGCAGTGCATTTCAGTTGGCTGTTTGGTTAGGTATACCTACATTGCAAAACTTTTATGTATTCTTTTAAGCTCCAAATTGCCACACAAGTAAAATACAGGATATTGCGTAACATACTAATTTCAGCACTGCTATTTTTAGTTTATAGTTTGGGAGTTTCAGTAGAATCTTTCTCTTTGTTCTCAAGAGAGCATAGTGAGCCAGAGCTTTGCACATGGTCAGAGTAATATTTGGCAGGTATAAAACTGCTGCAGTTGCATCTTGGTTAGCTGCTTCATCTAACTGTAGAATATATAAGGTGATGCCAGTCTTTCTTCCCTCTAAACAGTTGAGCAATGTCAAAGTTGTTTAAGAATCACTGTGGCTGAAGCAGATACCTGCTATTTAGTCTTCAGAGTAGATATTGTTAACATCAATGTCACTTGGAGGGTTTTGGTTTGCTTTTTCTTTGCCTCAGGGTCCATTGTAAAACCTCCCAGCACACTGGCAAGAAGCAGTAGTTTGTGTCGATCAAGACGCAATGTTGTGCCATCATCTCCACAGTCTCAGCATGCTTTGCACTCCCCTGACCCTGACATCCTTTCTGTGTCGAGCTGCCCAGCTCTTTATCGAACTGAAGAGGAGGAGGAAGCCATTTACTTCTCTGCTGATAAACAATGGTACGGAGATTAGCAAACAGCACTTGGAACTCTGATAGGATTATTTGAGACTAACAGTTTAGAGTTAGAGGTTGAACCAAGCCAAAAGTTAAAGTAATCTGTAGGATAATATAAATTAATATAGTCCACGTGGAACAGAGAGAATTCTTGTCTGGTATGTGTATGTAAATAGCTAGCATGTCATATACAGTTAAGTAATGTTACAATCCAGGGTGCACTGAACTAACCCTGATTCTCCATTACAATATGTTACTGGCTTTTACATCTGAAACTAGGATCAAAAGCAATGTCAGCTACTGGGCGAAGAGAAGATGGATGGTAACACAATTCTTACAGCATGTTGAGCGTGTACCTACTCTTGTTACATGGCCTCATAGGAAAAGGTTAAATTCCTTTTGGAAGGAGCAAATGAGCTTGTTGAAAGGTAGGGACACTTGTCCTGAAGAAACTTTTTATATATGATAGGCTTAAATCTCCTTCTTTCATTTCATAACTTTTCTGACTTCACGTGCCAGAAAGATAGTTTTTGTTCTTTGAAGTGAGATACAAATGACTGATTCTGGGCAGATGCTGCTGTCCACAAAAACAAGATTGCACAGATTAATTATCTTAAGTTTAGATAATAAAATGATGTAATGCAAGTTGTAAGTTAAAATGTTTAACTCAATGTTTTTTGTTAATTAACTCCTAAGGAAAAGCGTGGGTGGTACTTTTAGACTAATGTTATTGATTCTAAATTAACTTCCTTTTTAACTGCATGAAGGAAATAGTAATTTCATTATGCTTTCTCCTCTCTTTGCTCTGACTCAGGGAAGTACAGGAAACAGGTTCAGAATGTGACTCCTTAAATTCATCCACTGGAAGGAAGCAGTCTCCTCCAGCAAGTCTTGAGATGTACCAGACACTTTCTCCTCAGAAAGTATCCCCAGAAGAATTCTCGTTGGAGGAATCATCTACAGGAGACTCCTCTTCTCTAACTGCAGATATTTCTAGGGGCTCTCCTGACTGTGTAGGCATGGCAGAAACTAAGAGCATGATCTTTAGTCCTGCAAGCAAAGTTTATAATGGAATCCTGGAGAAGTCCTGCAGCATGAACCAGCTTGCAACTGGGATCCCAGTCCCAAAGCCTCGGCACACCTCGTGTTCTTCAGCCAGCAGTGATAGTAAACCCAGCCATGAAGCTGCTTCTGTCCCTAGGATAAGTAGCATCCCACAGGACCTGTACCAAAATGGTGAAAAAACCAAAAAGCCATCGAAAATAAAAAGCCTCTTTAAGAAGAAGTGTAAGTGAGGTGGGCAGAAGAAACCTATAGTGATGTTATAAGAACTCTCTTTTTTAAATCTTTAGGAATGTAAGTCCATTTGAGCATTCCAGATTGGTTGCCCTAATGGAATGCTCTATAGGTCAACTATATTTAAATGACTGTACTGTCAAAGGTCGTGCCAGCTGTCAATGAGAAATCATTAAAAAGTTCGGACAGTTTACATTCATTTCTGCCTATTTATTTCTTTTTTCTTTTTAGTTTGTCTTTTTTAGTGTTGGGGGTTTTTTTATTATTTTGTTTTGTTGGGGGTTTTTTTAGTTTATTCATAAACCATTTTTAAGCCACTTTGGACTTCTGAGCTTTAATGGACTAGTAAGCCTTCCTGGGCTTGCCAAAGTTTCTTGTTTACCGGAGCATCTTCCTATCTTTCCATAGAGCTAGGACATTTATCTACTGGACTTTAGGAAAAATAGAAGAAGTAGAACTAATTGAATTGCACTACTGTTTTACAGACTGGAAAAGCCTCTCTGCAAGTGAAACTGAAAGACTTGTATTTGTCTGAGAAGATGAATCTTTTCACTTTTAGATCTTTTGGGGTTTTTAAGTAGAACTTAGGATTTCTAATTGACTTCATTTCTGGAAATGGAAATGCCATGCTTTTATTATGGGAAGCTTTGTTAGATGCATTTATTATTAGAATGGTTCAAGTCCTGCTGTAAAGATCATGTTTTTCCCAGGACTTTCACTGTGATTTTACTTCACTGCAGGCTGTATGACAAAAAAAAAACAAACAAACAAAACAAAAAAACATCTAAAGAAGAAAAAAAAAAAAGAAAAAAGTAATTTAACAAGAGAAGAGGCTCTTGATTTCTTATGCAAATGATGGATATGAAACTTGACTGGGGACTGAAAATTACTCACCCTCTTAAAATGAGGAGGGGGGGATAGTAGCTTTTGTTTACAGACTGACAGACAATGGACATTTGGTTTCTGAAAGTTTGTACTGTGGTAAAGATAATAAATTGGAAACATTATTGTGCTTGGGAATGTTCCAATTTTAGCTGATGCTTGTTTCAGACATGTTTCATAGGTCCTGTTAATTGAAAGCTGTTGCAGGCTACATTGCTTATGCTTACTGCTGTGTATAAGTTATTATATTTTTTGGATTAGCTATTGATGTCTTAATGTCCTCCTTTTGTAAGATTTCATACACTTTATTTTTGTAGAGTTTGAAGATTTAGCTGTTCAGACATGTCTGAAGTAAATGGTATAATTTTATAATGCATACTGTTATATTAACTCATAATTTTAGATATCAAGATAGATATAAAGGTGAGACTCGACGTGCTTCAGATAAAAGCAATTTTTATGTTAAGCTTTTATAGGGAGAGATGAAATTACTACGCGGTAACGAGGAAGCCTTCTTAGGGCAACAGTAGGTAGTTGTTCAAAAACATCTTTTTATTTTTTTTAAACAGTTGGAGACAACAAATGTACTGCTTGAGCAACAGTGCCTTTTACTCAGTTTGTCTGAAAATATTAATACTGAGCAGGAATTTCTTTTGAGGTACATTCCAAAGAAATACTTCTTGCTCTAGTGAACACAAGCAATTTACCCAGTGATGACTAAATAGTTTCAGCTCTTCCATAGGAGTATTCTAGTTGCCTCAGTAACAGGTGCCACTGCCAGGCACCTGTGATTAGGGGCTCGCTTCTTGCCAATATGTACATGCTGTACTGTATGAAAGAATTAATTCACTGACTGCCTAAATTTTTTTCTAGTAAGGAGCCTTTAAAACCTGTAGCTAATTGAAATCAAGTGATACATGCCTGTTCTATCATTTTCTATTTAGGTTCCACCGTACATAACCGATGTGTTAGTTCAGTCCTTGAGAAGTGGTGGTGATGTTAACAGAAGCATTTACTGTGGCTAGTGAAGCGGTCAAAAGAGGAGGGTTAGGAAATGGGATGGAGACCTTACATGTGGAAGTACCTTAAAAGTCTTGGTACATTGATTAATTCCTTAAGAGAACAGAAGGAATCCAGAGTTTTACTGTCTAACAAAGAATCCTTGTACGTCATCTATACAGAAAAGTGTAGGAGGAATCAACTGTTTGGTAAAGTTTGGAGAAGAGAAAAATTGGTGGAGTAGAAAATAATGAGAACATGATATTATTCCATTATTCTCTGGATCATCAGATTGAACAGCTATAGCTGCAAAAAAGGTAACAATGGTCTCTTTGAACAAAGATTGTACACTCTGTACATTGTAGACAAAAAAAACCAGCGATGCAAAAAGACTTGTGCCTGAGAACCACCTCAATGCCGAGCCTTCAGAGCTGTAGTTAAAAGCCTGATGAAGTACTTGAACATGTGCAAAGGGAAAAAATACATAAAAGTAGGGAACTTATTTTGCCTCCCAAACAGCATGGAGAAGACTACTACCAGAAAAATGTTCAATTTTGATGTCTGCACTTGAGAAGGCTATAGCAATAATTGAGTTTAAAGTAGGATCTGGGGCTGGATAGTAGATCTTGCAGTGTGAGGTTTGAGGAACTCTGTCTCTATCATTACCAAAGAAGATGAAGCAGCATTTTGATACTGGAGAGTAAACATTTACACATGGAAAAACATACCTGGTACTGAGGAGTGGGAGGACAACACTTCTTAATCCTGACATCAAAGTCAGGCAAGCTCAAATACTGAAAAGCCAAAACAGACAAATTCCGTTTTCTCTAGTAAGTATAACTAAAAATTGAAGTAGAGGAGGTGTTGGACTCTTCATTGACTGTGAGCTTAAGTGTTAAGTATATTTTTAAAATACACAATTTAACTGCCTTCTGGAAGAAAATACGTTACGGTGTTGTGCAAACAAATCAGATGCAATTATCATAGTGATAGATTTTGGCTTCAAAATGGCAAACCTTTGGAGCACAGACTGCTCTCAACACTCAGTTTATCACCAGCTGTCCTGTAACTTTATAGCTGCTACTTAATAAATATTATAGAACTAAAAGCTTAAGTTAATATGATCAGAAGTGGTGAGTATTGTATGTTAGAGCACAAACTGTAATTTTAAGTTCATAGAGTTGGGTTTTTTAATTATTTTAATAGACCCCTTGCACATCTTGCAACGTAAATTTGTCCACAGTCTAAGTGACTTGCATTGCTCCTATTACTGCTACTGTAGAAATGCTCATCTTCAAACTGTTAGCATCCTTTTACTAAGGTATGTTGCGAGCACTGACTCTAAGGTAGATCCTCACTGGCAAACATCAAGTCCAGTCTTAATGTTGAAGTACCTGGCATATGTCAACATCTCAGAAGTGAGACAATGTGCTTTAAAAGGTCCTCTGTTTTTTCTCCATTTGCTTAACGGTGTAACTTGAACTGGCTGGCAGTCAGTGAGTCCAGCCAGCATTCCAACCACTAGGATTTCTGTAAGACATGTCATTCATTTGAGACAATCATCTAGTGTCATCGTCCTTAAATAGCTGAGGACTTCCTAAGCTCTAAACTCAGAATGGTTGTGTTCAGAGGTTGTTGGTTTTTTTTTTTTTGAGCTTTTGTAGCTAAAATCCATGTTCTATTTTAAATTCTCCAGTATTTTTCAGAAGATGAGGATCTTTGCTTTCTTAAATATTTTGTTAGAGTCTCCTTTGTCAGGACAGCAGCCCCTTTGTGTAAACTGCCTAAAAGGCTTCTCCCTGAAGAGGTTACCATTTAAGTCTTTCACTTGTAAAAGGAAGAAGTGTCAAGTGGTTCTATATAAAGAAGAAAAAAACCCCAATTCTTCCAAAACTGAACAAACCCAAAGCTTTCCACAATTCTTACTAAAGCTATGTGACACTTTTTTCCTAATAGTGTAAAAATTTTAGGAAAGGCATTTCTAGTTGCCATGGGGAATGCTGTTGACCAGCTTATGGTGGACTTTGACATTAAAACAGTTGATTCTTTTTCCCTGCTCAGTGATGGAATTTAAAATTATTCATTGGCAATTTCAGGCATGTCATATGTCAACTTTTGTTTCCTTGCTTCACTGGTACCTAGGTAGCAGATTATCCTCCACTTTCTGATGGGCAATTTGCTGAAAGAGGGAAGATTCTCCATCATAGTCAAGGTAATAATGTTATGGTAAGAATACCGTTCCTTGTTTGGAAGCCTTGAAGATGATGAAGCCAAGGATACTTGACTTCAGTTTTCTTATGATATTTATGGATGCCAGCTTGAGTTAGGCATTAACTTACAACTGATTGAAAGCCTAAAAAGGTAAAATTAATTAGAAATTGATGCTTTCAAGATTTTGCCCTTTTGCTTCCGAATGTGTGGGAAAACAGCATGCACAGGAGAGAGATGAGCTCTAATCAGCATTTCTCATACCACCAGCTTTTAGAGCTTCAGGATAGTTTCATTCCATTTCCAAGATACATTGCTGGAGACGGATTACTACCTTAATTTTATAATGTATGCAAAGAAGCATTTATTTTTCATTTACTTACAAGCAGAGGAGAAGAATGTAAATAAACTGAATACTTAAAAAAAAAAAAAAAAATTATTTTTTGAAGCCAAATAGAGGAATTAGTGGTTCTTGGACCTCTCTACTATTTGCTTATCTCCTTGTACAGTATGTTAAGTAGTGTGAACACAGTTTTCTAATCTGTTGCACTGACTAAAGTGATGCATTACTATCTCGTGTTTGAAACACTGCTTGCTCTGAATTGCTGTAGGCATTTTAATCTTGGATGTTGCATCTTCATTGAATAACGGTTAAGCCTACTAAGGCTGTTTGATTCTAAGTGCTGGTAAACTTTTCTACTAGTGACTTAAACACAGATGTTGGTATAACCAAAAAAGGCGTTTTCTAGTAGAGTTTAACTGCCTGACAGCATGTAAATGTTTAGGTAACCATTCTTTGAGGCTTCAATAGCAGTTCAACAGTGTCATACACATTTTCAACAGATAGCTTTCTCTTCCAGCCCTGTAGAGATGGTGCTGATCTGAAACTCCACTTAGTCCTCTCCTGCATAAACAGAATGCACTGATTCATATCAATTGTAACAATATTAACCTTTAAACTGTTATTCCCAGTTGCTCTTGCATCTGACATTACTTAAGCAAGATGGCAGTACTTAGCAGTCCACTTCAGTCTTTCAGAAATAAAATGGATGTGTTACCTTTTTTTCTCTACAACTTTGAATCTCAAGTTTACCAAATTGTGTGTGTGTGTTCTGTGTATTTAATGCTTCACTGAAATGAAAGTGGGAAGGTTGGTCTCTGCTTAGATGTTAACGAAAGCACATTTGAGCAGGGTAAAAAGAAATTCCTCTTGCTCATTGCAGAGGATGAAAAAGAGTTTCAGAGGTATTTCATCTGCTCCTAAGTCAGAAGACTAAGGAATGCTCATGACTTACATTGCTGGAGATGAGAGGTACATTCAATCTCAAAGCTTTCACACCAGTAACTCTTGTATCCAAGAAAAAAACCTTTCTTCTTTAGACTTAATCTGCAGGGCATTACCTTGATATTTCTATTCCATTTTTGACCCAGCATTAAGTTTGGTAGTTAAAGCACTAACTTCCGTGACTGCCAGACCTCAGAGCAGTTTCAGATAATGATTTCAGTAGCGTGTCTTAAAGTCAGTTTTGGCTTAATATGTGCTAAAGACATCTGAATTAAGACTTTCTCCTTTACATTCCTTTTATTTTAATTCAACTCAGTTCTTTGTGATCCCTCTACTGTTAAAAAAATAAACAGGTACTGATAGTTGATTTGTGTTCATGTTTAGAATACAGTATTTTTTTTTCAGCTGAGAATTACTAATAGATAAGTGGTAGATAGTTGCTTTTTAAAGACTAGATCATGGTTGGATATTGTTGTAAAAACACTGCTGTACTTCAGTTGAACTAGGTACAGCATTGACTGGTGCAATTTGTGCATGAATCGTAAAGTTACCCTTCTTAAATTCTCCTTTGTTTTCTATTTGTATCTTAACCTGATGCTGCACAATTATTTTCAGACTTGAATTCATTTAAACTTAAGGTCAGTATGTCCAGCTGTACAAAAGTCAGTCTTCAGTTGTCAGCCATCGGTCCATTCTTACTGAAATGAATTAAAATCTTGAATATTTGTACTAGCTTATTAGCTTGTTAGGTGGTAGAGTGGGTTCCTGGAAGTCTTCAGGTGGAAGGCAGAGAACTTCTGAAATGAACCAGGTAACCTGTGTTCTTTATCAGCTTTCAAATCCATCTCCCAATAAGACCGAGTCTCCCCAGGGGAATGTAGATGTACTTACTTCTTGGAACTTTGTAGTTAATTATATTTGGCTGTCTAATTCTAATAAACTGCATGTGCGCTATGCTTGCTTGCTTTTCAATAGCTGACAAAAGTTATAGGAGACCTTGGGGGTTTGTTTAAAAAAATTGCTGTTTAAAAAAAAAAAGACTGGCAAGAGAAATCTGTCAGGCTATGAACCGACTAGAACCAACAAAGATCCCAGCTTTTTGTCTAAAAAGAATTGTTTAAACAGTTCTTAATGAAATGAATTGGGTAGCATGTGTATTTTCACATTGTTCTCCTCCAAGCAACAAAAATAATTAAAATACCTACATTTCAGCAAGGCTATTTGGGAGATGTCTTGCCCTGTTTTTATTTTTAATTTAAATAACACTGAGTTGTAGTGAGTGTTCAGCATTTTAATGTCTGACTTAAAAGACTAGCAGAATTTGAATGACTTGCATTGTTTTGTTTGATTACGGCTTTATAAAAATGTAGATATTTGCATAAAGCCCATCATTGGATCTAGGTGTGTTTCAATGACATAGCAAGAAGAGGACCAAGACAAGTAAATATGTCCACAGTTTAAATCTTACTTAAGATGCTGTGCTGTTCTGGGAAGAGATGTTGTTCTCCTTGCAGATTCTGCTCTTCCTCTATTTGCTCTTAGCTTCTGTTTATTTTCATTAGTTGAACTAAAGTAAGAAACAAAGCCCTTAGACTGATTAGTTTCTGTCTCTCTAATATATACATACTGTACTTCCTTTTAACCTCATCTACTGCATGTTAATGCTGTGCACAAATGCAGTTGGAGTATTTCTTTGGTGTTGTACAGCATGATGCATTGCATTCCCCTTTCTAGTTTACCTCCTATTAGCTATATACTGCTTTACAACTGGAAAAAACTTGAGTTTTTGGGAATTGAGTCTGTTTGCATATAAAAATTTTTTTTTTCCTGTGAGTCTTATGAGAAATGTCCTGCTTGGAGAGTCTCAGACAGTATTTTCCTGTGTTTATTCATGTTACTTTGTTTTATTTTATAAGTGGATATTATTTCTGATGTGTTGTTACACTTAATGTTGAATAAATCTGACTTCCATTTTGAAAAGTGAAACTGTGTTAGTGAAAATGTTATGTAATGTTAATTCATTTTAGACTGTTCCCAGAGTATATAAACTTGGATTTTTTTTTTTTTTTTTTAACTTCAGATAAATTTTCTTTGTTCTTCTTAGGATTCTGGCCAATATTTCTTTGCTTCATGCTATTATTAAAGCTTGACAGCAATATTACTGGGAAGGGAAAGGTGGAGACAGTTTTGGCAGCTAGGGTGCTACAGTTAGGCTTGGAAATCCCGAGTCTTACTGCTTTTGCTTGAAAGAGCCTTTCTGAGTTTAAGTTGCTTCATATTTTGAAGATTTGGGATTTTGGGTTTTTTCTTCCGAACAAGGTGAAAAGCCTTTCCAAATGACTGTTGGAATAATGCATAGCCTTGTGATATTGAGTATGAGGATTAGTTTAAGAACCTGTGGCTCTCTACCAAAAAAAAAAAAAAAAGTCCTTGCTGTTGTTTAGTATTCCTTTTAACTTGTAGCAACTCTGAGAAGGAAGAAGCACTAGCTATACATCAAGAATAACTTTAAAAGTGGCTTCTCTTGTAGCGAAAAGTCCCATCTATGCGGAGGTGACAAGATTGCAGTGAGATAAATGAGTGAGTAACATGTACAGGTGTGGACCGTGGAATCAATGTGAATAGTGTTTAGAAAACTTACAGTACAAAATAAATTAGTTACTTTTTCCTTGGTAAAAATAGGATATTGGTAATTGAATATGCATATAAATTATTTTCAGTTGCAGTAGTCTACAGCCCTCTTCAGAAGGAATAACTTGGTGTGTGTGAGTTGGTCACTGGTTTCACTTCAGTTTGTCCTTACTGTTCCTGATTAAACAGTGTTGACTGTTTATCAATGGAAAAAGCATATAGGCTGGCAAAGCCTAAGTCAGCTCTGCATCCTCAGAGAGCTAAATACCTTTCTGTTGGGGACCTACTATTAATTTCTCATGCAAATTTTGATTGCGCTATTATAGCATAGCTTATAAGAAATGTTTTATTTTACTGCAAGATTTGGCACCCAAGCAAGTTGAACACAGAGCATTCTAATCCCATGGGATATTACTGAGCTTTGGTTAATTAACAACTTCAGCAAGCTGGTATTTAGTCGCTGAAGTCAGATTCCCCCCACAGATGAACTGCTTTTGATTACTATTGAATTAAAGTCCATTTCCTTACCCTGCCAAATTTAGGCTTTTAAACTGACAGTTTTACCAATTCCACTGGGTGATGGCATTGCTTGTGAAATTCTGTAGCATCCTGCTTGCCCTCAGTGGGATGGAGAATGTGGAATAGGGTTGAAATGGGACAGGCAATCTCTTGTAAGGTCCTTTGAGTGTTGAGCTGCTCCTAGGGATAGAGTGCTCCTAGTTAAGCCGGTTCTGGGTCAGTTTCATAAAGGTCTCCCATACTCGCTGTTCTTTTTGAGTGTGCTAAGTATCTGCTAATGTAGCTATACAGTGGAAAATATTTCTTTATTCAAGGAATTTATCTGTATTAGAAGTAAAGTTTATCTGAGTTTCCTATCAGCTTAATGCTGCAGTACTTGTCTGCTTCAGTCCTGTTTATCTCCTACTTCTGTACTTAAAATTATCACTTTTTCCCCAGTGTTTCCAAAAGGAAGTTAAATGTCAAACCCATGAATCTAAAATATAAATATAGTTAAGTTCTGAAGGCTGTATTCTAAGAGGTTTGTCTGTATTCTAAGAGGTCTTATCTTTCAGCTAGGGGTGATAATATTCTGGAAGTAATTTCTGAAGCTTATTCTGGATTTCCATTTGTTCTGTATACTACTTGCAAAGCTACACATTCTCCAGTTTTTCTCATTGGTTTTATACAGAGGAGGCTTAGCAATAGGAAAATATTCCAGAAATTGTAAGTCACAATTAGAGCATGTGGGTAAGGGCATGTGAATACACGTGTGTGTGAAAAAAGAGGCTGGGGACAGGGCCACAGGAGAAAGAGTATACCATTATTTGTATGTACTCTGAAATGCAGGAGTCTGGAAGAATGGTTGGAAAGATGAGGTACATATGAGGGAAGTTCGAACACAGACTATGTAATTGCTGAAGCGCTCTTCCACTCCCCCCTCCCCACCTCGCTCTCGTGAAATATACCCTGTTTTTAAGGTGTAGAGATAAAACCCTAAAGAGGATTGTGAATGAAAATGCTGCTTCGTGGGGAAAAGAAAAATCTGTCCTGCTTTCTACTCAACCTATAGAATGTGTTAATTTTTTTGTAGCAATTTTAGATAAAATAATTTGAGAAAAATAAATAAAATATCAGAAGTAACATTGTATCTCCAATGGTATGTCTGATGTTATCTGCCAGGAATGCTCCAAGATGGATGACTACCCTAAATCTACAAGAAAAAAACTCCAACCACCAAACCCTGTGGTGTTTAAAGTGTTTTCTGTTTTTTAGTATGCTGTTGCCTAGTTAGAGCATATAATAGCCTGGATAACTGTAGTTTACATTGCCAGAAATTTTGATTAATTTCTGTCTAGGGTGGAAGAAGCAGCAAAGACATAAGAAAGAAACACTTGAGTTTTGATGAAAGTTGATAAAGTTAATGTATCACCAGTACCTAACAAGCAAAGGGCTTCTGAATGTGGACTTTTTCTAACAAGGTTCATGACACTTTAAAAAGTCCTTGCATTCATACGTCTAGGCATTGCTGAATTGTTCAGCCAAAGGTGTGCTTTAACTGTGTAGTTTCTGCTTTGATGTATGTCTTCAGTTTTGTAAACAGCAAAGCTTCCAAATTTAATATGTAGAAGTAAAAAAAAAAAAAAAAAAAAACAAACAAACAAAACCCCAAGCTCAAAAACCTCAGTTGAAAAACTTCAAATAGGAAAGAATACATCCTTTTTAAGGCAAGTTGTCTGGTGTAAAATAGCTAAATATAACAATTAGTTGTGTATCAGTGATCTTGATTTCTTTGATAAGCTGCTCAACCCATCATTCCCAGCATCTACCTCAACAAGTTATGTTTTGTAGTAAATCTGACTACTTTTTGTCTTTGTAATGGAAAGAAAAGTTTCTGCAGTGCAATTTATGCCCTTAAGCGTACCTCTGCAACCTCCATTGTCTAAATCAGGCCTGGGGATACCTCTGCTGCTTTGCTGTTTTCAATCTATCTCCTCATGTTACAGGCAAACCTAAGTTTTTTGGCAAGTTCAAAGTTTTTTACTGGAATTTTGTTTTGTTGAGCCTGGAATACTTCATTCCTGGCAGGTCTGGCCAGAGCTACTGGGCATTGCTAGGGATCACGTGTCTAACACAGCTGCTGTAGCTACTCGGTGCCATTTGAAATATTAGCCTTAGACAAGTATACTATTTGAGGCTCTGCAGAGAGTGGAGAAAATTCTCATTCACCAAAATATTAGGGCTTTTTCTATCTAAATCATGCCAATTAAGAAAAAGCCTTGAAGGGGCTCTAGTTACAGCCTTAGAATCAGTCTTGAATCAGGTTATTTTCTTGAAAAGAAAAAAATTAGTATTACCTTGTTCTTCAACATCCCAAAGTAGTGTGAATGAAGGAAAACAATAGTAGTTACTCCTGCAAAGGGCTACAAAAGAATGTTCATGACACAGCAGCCGAGAATTAAGAAGCGAAAAGGAGTAATATGCTTGCATAGCTGATGGGAACAGTAAAGGCATCTCAAGGCTTCATGTTAGATTTATTGGTATTTAACTTCATTAAAGATGGGAAAGACAGAATGTGTATAAGCAAGTGTAGAAGAGTGATTAGATGATCAGTTTTGATAAATGTATGTTAGAAATGTCAACTACTTTATCGCTAGAATGCTCTAGCTGTAATTTAGAACTTGGGAAAGAGACTTCGCAGCCCGATGTAGAATTTGGTGTTGAGCTGCTAATCAACTTGAACACACATGATGTCAGGATTGGAATTGGGTGTGTAGAAAATACAGTGATAAAGACATTTAAAGTTGTGCAACGTAATCATTAGCTGTTGTGATGCTAATTGCTCTTGCAAGAGCTAACCTTGCTCTTTTTGAATCAATCGTATTGAGAGATGTAGTGTACTCTTCAGCATTAGAGCAAGCTAAAGAGAAAACCAAACTGGGCTCCTCCACATGTCTGAAGAGACTCCTGCTGTTCAGAGCCCTCATTAATAATATTGATGGTGGTAATTGAAGGATTATCTGGAGATCCTGTAATTTAAAAATAAAGGTCCTGCAGGAGTCCTGTGAAGGGGAGCTGCACAAAAGCGGAAACTCCTGGTGGCATTTTCTCTAAACACAGCTAAAGACCATATACTTTCCCATGACTTGCTCCTGAGTGTATAGCAGAGAATACAGTTCCACTGCTTATGCTCCCCCTGTTTTACCTAGAGCTATTGAAATTAAGTGTAAGATCCCCAATAACATGTACTCATTAATTCCTTTCTCTAGATTCTCTTAGATAGATACACCCTTTGCCGAACTCAGGAGGAATATTTGCCCCATGCTGCTTACCTGCTATACACATCTGTAGGTAGAAGGTGATGTATTTTGGTTCAGATGATCATCTTGTCTTTTTGGCTTCTGCCAGAGCTTTCAGTATTCCTGTGGAACCAAACTGTTCTGAGATTTGTATGGAAATAATTCAGCCTTCCTTGGCACTAATTCGCTGCAACTACAAAGGCTATTTTGGATCTGTATCTACTGTAGTTAAGAATTCTCAAGTGTCCTATTTTCCAGGGGAGCTCAGACAAACCTATTATCAAAGAGCTGTGATTGATTTTGTTGCATTACAACCAAACATTAATTTTCTTCTTTTGTTCCGGAGGGAGAAGGGGGCGTATGTTTTCCATCCCTTTAAAGATGCTCTTCATCTCCAAGCACTGTGTAAGCTGGCATATGTTAAATTCTGAACATCAGTGGAGAAAGCAGCACTGTAATTCACACATTTTGATTTGACAACTAGGTTGCAAATATGCTAACGTTCAACTTGTTGGTTATTATTGCTGCTCCTTTTCACAAGGGAAAATTAGTATGCACATTAGAGGATGACTTCTCTACAAAGAATTATATAAACTAGGCAGGCGGCTCAATGTCTTAGCTGTTTGTGAAAAAGCCTTTTATTTCTTACTGTATTCCCTGTCTGGGAGAAGTCAAACATTCATTTGAACAGAAAGACTTGGAAATTAAACAGATAGTTTCCTCACTTTAAATGCAGCCTGAACTCTGAAACACTAGCTGTTTCCTCTTTTTTTTTCTTGAGAGTCTTGCAGTGGTGAGTCATCATTTTAGTGCTGTGTTCATGATATATCACATTCATAATTTGCCTACTGAAGACTTCAGGAAATCTGTGTGTCCTACCAGTGGATGCTTCTCCATGCAAGAAAAGAGGGGATTGTAGCAGCCAAGGACACCTGCTTTGATCAATACTCTACTGTAGGGTGTATTTGGAGCAATGAAGAATTTGGGGGAGAGAGAATAATAGAAAAGGCAGGAATTCAAAGATTGCATTGGTAACACTTTTCAGGAAAATACTGTTGGATTGTGACTCTATAACGGGAAGCCTCCTTGAATTTTTATAGCTTACAGGTATGGACACCAGTAAGATTTACCAACAGCTGTTTTTAAGTTGGTTTAAAATGGTATCCTGTAAATTTGAAACACTTAAATAGTGCTCCACCAACTTCCCAGCTTGAAGTTATAGCTCATGCAAGTTACCTTGGGCGTTTCTTCCAATAAGATTATTACTAATGTTTCTATTACACTTCTGCCCCCATCTCTGGTAGTATGATATGGTCAGCTGAAACTAGCAAATTCCTGCTAAGTCGTGCTGGAAGTGCAACCAAAACCTTAATTACTGAATTTTTATTTGAACTTTCTGTCCACAGCACTGTAGAATTGCATTGTAGAAACACATAGAAAATGGCTGTTTTGTATGAGACTGCACTTTGTGTCTTTATAGCATAAGAATATAACTTACTATTACATATACTCTGTACTACTGCAAATCATTTATCTGTCCTTAGTGAAAATGAGGTAGTGTGATGTTCTTTATTTTTGTTTTTCAGTGGTAAAACATAGCAATAATGTCTTGCTCACAACTGTCAAGAAGTTTGCTTTCTTTACACAGTCCTCTTCATCTTACATGGTGATGGGTGCTCTGGAAATATTCTACAAAACTACAGGTCTTTCAAAGCTGCTTTTAATGAACCAGTAGGACTTTGTTCTTTTCCATTTCAGCAGCCAGATAAAGCAGCCCCAGCTGAGCTTCCCAGTGCACTCCAGTTAGTATTTGATCGCTCTGCCTAGACTGCTACTGATTGTGCTTTGTACATTTTGAGGGCCTTACCTGACAGGACGCAACCCAGAGCAGCTCAGCCACCTTCAGTCTAAATGAAATAGCTACTACCTAGCACAGCAATCTCCACAGTAATAAGACAGGAAAAAAAAAACTTCCTTAAAAGAAAATTGACATTGTCTGCTTCAAACTCAACTTCAGCTAACTGTGTGTATGTGTTTTTATACATACATACATATGTATAATATAAATATACGGCTAAGGATCCATATAAATGCCCACTAACACCTTAGAGCAATGAATCTTTCAAGTGAAAAATTCTATTGTTTTGTCTATTGTCACTTTGAAGTGAAAGATTTCTGTTGTTTTCTGGCCCTTCAAAGGCGAGTATCGACAAAGGTAGTACCTTTGAATCTTTGCTTTAATGAGTACAAATAGATAACAATACATTTAGTTAAGCTTCAGACAGGAAGTTGAAATCTAGTTCTTATTGTCACTTACTTGCTTTGTGACTTTTAATTAGACAGTTCAATTGTTCTGTAAAATAAAGGCAATAGTGACTGGCTTCCTGCAAGGGGTTGAATGAATGTTAAGCTTCTGTTAATTGAAAGTATTATTCTGAATTCTAGATATTATTAGTAATTCACCAGATTAAGGGATAAAACTCTTCTGAGAACTAAGCATTTTCTCTTGCAAAGAAAAGTTGTGATTTTCAAAGCTACATGAAACTCTGCTGTCTTTCAGGATACTCTAACCTATTGTCGTGGTTTAACCCCAGCCGGCCACTGAGCACCACGCAGCCGCTCGCTCGCTCCCCCCGGGTGGGATGGGGGAGAGAATCAGAAGAGTAAAAGTGAGAAAACTCGTGGGTTGAGATAAAGACAGTTTAATAGGGAAAGCAAAAGCCGCGCACGCAAGCAAGACAAAACAAGGAATTCATTCACCACTTCCCATGGGCAGGCAGGTGTTCAGCCATCCCCAGGAAAGCAGGGCTCCATCACGCGTAACGGTTACTTGGGAAGACAAACGCCATCACTCCGAACGTCCCCCCCTCCTTCTTCTTCGCCCAGCCTTATATGCTGAGCATGACGTCATATGGTATGGAATAGCCCATTGGCCAGCTGGGCCAGCCGTCCCGGCCACACTCCCTCCCAGCCCCCCGCGCACCTGGCAGGGCACGGGAAGATGAAAAGTCCTTGACCAGCGTAAATATTACTTAGCAACAACTAAAACATCAGTGTGTTATCAACACTATTCTCATACTACATCCAAAACACAGCACTATACCAGTTAATAGGAAGAAAATCAACTCCATCCCAGACAAAACCAGGACACCTATTCATTGGGGGGGTGGGGGGCGAAAAGTGAGTGGCAAGTGAAAAGCCAGGAAAGGGTATAATATAAAAAGCAGGTTTGACCTTCCTTCATCTTAAACAGGGAGTTTCATAAAGTGACACGTCGCGGGGGGTGGAAAAGACATTAATGTACTGGAATGTAAAGCGTAAGTGGTACGGAACCATCACAAAGACTTGCAACGGTGCTCTATATGTATTTCACATCTGTGTTGCTAGTTATTCTACAAACCTCTATAAATTAATGGAGCGCACACAAGTAGGAGAGAGGAATATTCAGGCTTATCCTGTCATTGCTGCTCATTAGCTGTAGACATTAACGTATGTATTCTGCTAAAGCATAGTCCCTGTTTTTGGAGTTTGTGTTTCCTTTCCCGGAAAAGTCTTGCAGCTTGACTTCATTGGAACTCAGCATGCTCAGTAAGCCCACCTAGCGTTTCAAAAGTATTCTGAGATCTTATTCTGGGTGAGATGACTGATGGCTTAACCTGCTGGTGGACTGCAGTTAGTGTATGTTTCCTGAGAATGTCTAACAATCTCTGATCTCTTTCTAATGTTGATTTTGAAACATATTGGGGAACAGTCAGTTTCCTTTTTTTTTATTTTTGCCTTATTCAGTCACCAGAATATGGATCACAGAATCACAGAACTTTTAGGATCAGAAGGAGCATCTGGAGACTGTCTAATCCAACACCACTGCTGAAGGCAGGGTCACCTACAGCAGGTTGCTCAACTGTTCAGTTTGGTTTTGAATATCTCCACAGATGGAGACTCCACAATGTCTCTCTGGGGAACCTGCACCAGTGTGTCATCAGTCTCAGTGTAAAAATGGTATTTTCTTTGAATAGAAATTCCTATTTGAATTGTAATGACCATTACCTTGTGTCCTTTCACTGTGTACCACTGTGAAGTCTGGCTTAGTCTTGCTCTCATCAGGTATTGATACACATTGATAAGGTCCCCCTGAGCCTTCTCTTCTCCAACTTAACAATCTCAGCTCTCTGAGCCACTCCTCAGATGTTCCTGTCCTGCAATCATCTTCATGGCCCTGTGCTGGAACTGCTCCAGTATGTCCATCTGTCTCATACTGGGGATGCAGGACTGTCACAGCACTTACGCTGTGTATTAACAGTGGAAGTATCATGTCGCTGGCAATGCTCTTCCTAGTGCATCCTGGAAGACTGCTGGTCTTTGTTTCAAGCGTACATTGCTGACTCATGTTCAATTTCTTGTCCACCAGGATCCCCTGGCTCTTCTCTGCAGAGCTGCTTTCCTTCCAGTTGCCCACCAGCCTGTGCTGGCGTGTGGGGTTATTTCTCCCCAAATACAGGACTTGAAATTTCCCTTTCGTGGACTTCGTGAGGTTCCTGTTGGCTCGTTTCTCCAGGCTGTTGAGGTCCTTTGGAATGGCAGCGCACCCATCTGGTGTATCAGCCACTCCTCCCCATACATTTATCATCTGCAAACTTGCTGTTGGTGTGCTCTGTCCCATCTTCCAGTTCGTTAATGAAGAGGTTAAACAGTACTGGCCCCAGGATCAACCTCAGTTAGTGACTGGCCTCCAGCTGGGCTTTGTGCTGCTGATCACAACAACCAGTTTGAGCCTGGCACTTCAGCCAGTTTTCAATCCACTTCATTATCCACTTACCTAGTCTGTATTTTGTCAGTATGTCTGTAAAAAAAGTTATGGGAGACTGTCAAAAACCTTGCTAAAGTCAAGATAAACCATGTTCCCTGCTCTCTCCTCATCCGCTGAGCTCATCACTTTATTGTGGAAGGCTATTAGGCTGTTCAGGCATGATTCCTGCTTTGTGAGTTCATGCTGACTCATCACCTCCCTGTCCTTCACGTGCTTGGAAATGGCTTCCAGGATTATTTGCTCCATCACCTTGCCAGGGTTTGAGGTAAGGTCAGTTGGCCTGTAGTTCCTCAGATCTTCCTCCTTGCCCTTCTGGAAGATGTGACACTTGCTATCTTCCAGTCATCAGGAACCTTCCTCAATCACCATGACCTTTCAAAGATAATTGATAGTGGTCTCACAATGACATTGGCCAGCTCCCTCAGCACTTGTGGGTGCATCCCTTCTCTACTGGCAGTAAGTTTTCCTTGCTTCAGGGAAGCACTTCCACTGATTTCAGGGACCTGAGATTCCTGAAAGGCAGATCTTGCCAGTAAGGACCGAAGCATAGAAGGCATTGAGTACCTCAGCTTTATCCATGCCGGCTGTCACCATATGCTGTGTGTCCCATTCAGCGGGCCCACACTGCCCCTAGTCTTCCTTAAGTTGTTGATATGCCTGAAGAAGCCTTTCTTATTGCCCTTCATGTACCTCGCTGGATTCAGCTTCAGATGGGCAGTACCTAAACCCCATCACTGCACACTTAGACGGTGTCTCTGTGTTCCTCCTGAATCACCTGTCCCTGCTGCCATCTCTTGTTATGTTTCCTTTTGGTAGCTGAGTTTTGTCAGGAGCTCCCTGTTCATCTGTGCAGGTGTCCTGCCAACTTTGCTTGACTTTCTGCACGTTGGGATGGACAGTTCTTGAGTTTGGAGGAGGTGATCCTTGGAAAAAATCAAATAGCTGTCCTGAACCCCTCTTTCTCCAGGACCATACTCCGTGGATTCCTCCAAGCAGGTCCCTGAACAGGCCAAAGTCAGTGCTAACACAGTGTCAAGGCCTTCTCTGTTTCACACTCTGCCCCCCACAGCGTGTAGGTTGGAGGTGGACAAGAAGCTGGAAGAGGACACCGCTGGGATAGCTGACCCCAACTGACCAAAGGGATATTCCATACCATACGACATTGTTCTCAGCAATAAAACTGGGGAGGAGTTAGTCAGTGGTTGCTCTTGCTTGGAGACTAGCTGGGCATCGGTTGGCTGGTGGTAGGCAATTGCTTTTGCATATTTTTTTCTTTGTTTTGTTGGGATTTTTCCCCCCTCTTTTCCCACCCCTTATTAAGCTGTCTTTATCTCAACCTACAAGTTTTCTCGCTTTTGCCCTTCCAATTCTCTCCCTCATCCCTCCATGGGGGGAGTGAGTGAGCAGCTGTGTGGGGCTGAGCTGCCTGTGGGGGTTAAATCACAACACCCCTGACCAGTTCTTCTTTCTTTGTAAGTATAAAGTCCAGCAGAGCATCTCCCCTTGTTAGCTGCTTGATCGCTGGTATCAGAAAGTCATCATTAATGCACTCCTGAAACATCCTCAGTTGTTTGTGTTCTGCTGTGTTGTCCCTGCACCAGATGTGGGGGTGGTCAAAGTCTGCATGAGGACCAGCGCCTGTGCATGTAAGGTTTCTTCAGTTGTCTGAAGAAGGCCACAAAAATCCAATACTTCCTCCTGATCAGGTAGTTGGTAGAAGGCACTTACTACTTACTACAGCATTACCAATTTTGGTCTGCCCATTGATTCTGACCCAAAAGCTGTCAGCTGGCTCATCACCCATCCGCAGGCAGAGCTCCATGCATCCCTGCAGTGCTCTCGCATCAAGGGCAACTCTACCTCCTCGCTGTCATGCCCTGTGGTGGCCACAGCAGCAGTTGAGTTGTGTGAGCTATCCCGCCATGTTTCCGTGGTCCCAATGAGATCATAGCCCTGCAACTGTATGCAGACCTCTAAGACTTAATGTCTGTTCTGCACGCTGTCAGTGTTAGTGTGCAGGCACTTCAGAGAGGCGCTCAGTCATGCTGGCTTCCTGTTGATACTGTGACGGATACTATAAAGACCTATCACAAACAAAATGAACCAGTTATTGAAACTCTGAGGACACGTCCTTCAGTGTGTTTCTGCATTAATGGAGATGAGAAGAAAGGAAGTAGTGGAGGACAATAAATGCTGCTTGCTGCGCCCTGCTCCCGAGATCCTCTATGCCTGTTTACTCCCTGTTCCTGACAATAGAAAGTGGTTTGTTCCCCAGGGAGTCAGAAATGATTAGTGCAGTATTGAGAAATGTGGTAAAGGTTGAGAGAGGAAAATGTCCTCTGACTCCTGGGGGGGATGTCAAGTGAAAGAACGTGAGGGATAGGGTGTTTGGAGGAAATGTGGTACTTAAAAGACAAATGATTGGAAGTAGGGCAAGACTAGCAGATTTGAAAAGAAAGGTGAATGTACTCAGGGTTAGGAAGAGACCAGAATAAACAGAAATAATAATAGGACTGGGAAATGTTAGTAATATATAATCCCACAAGTGACAAGAAAAAAAAGAATGGTCAGAAGAAACCAGTACTTTTCTTAAAGTATCTATGCTTCATAAATCATAAAAATGAAATGCTCTGTTCTGAGTAATCCTTAACTTTCTTTCTTTGTCCTGGGATGTATGTAGGTCGATGTGATCCGAAATGGAACCAGAGTCATTGTGCTTTCAAGGGCTTGCTTCCCTGTCCTTTGCTTCAATGCCTTTCTTTCCTGCATCCCTTGGGTGTGATAATGGCATTCTGTGAATCGTAACAGCAGTGCAGAGCTTAATTAATGTTTGCAAAACACTTGGATCCTCAGATGAAGTGTGCTATGTGCATCCAGTGCAACATATTATTACCAATAAGCACAAGCTATTTTTAATTCCAGTAACAACTCATTCTTGATGCTTTTCCTATCACAAAAACAACTACATGAGGATGGCCGTGACGGGTCATGCCAAGGTCCAGCTATCTCACTATCTAGTCTCCAGGAATAGCAGGTGTTTAAGGAAGAGAACTGCAAAAAAGACAGATGCTTTATCTGGCAAACCCTCCTGGCTTCTAGCAACAAATATTTTAAAGACTTTGTCATCTGGAGGTTACATCCAGAACCTGCCTCTGAAGGGAATTTTTGTCCATGCCTTTTCAACCAGTGCTTGGTGAGCTGGGGGTTTAACCTTGCATACCCTCCATAGGGTGTTCTCTGTCTGAGAGAGAGAACCTGGAGGAAGAAGGTAATATTTTTAGTCTGTTTAGTTGGAAGCAAATCTCCATCTACCACGATAACAAATGTATTTCAGTCACTAGAGGAAAAATTATGTGCTATTTGGTACTTTGACATAACTGCTCATGGAAGAGCTCAGCATATGTCCTTTCAACCCTCAGAACAGGATGATTTATTGCTTTAAATTTATCTGAATCTTTAAAGTCACAGATTCATATCCAAGGAGACATCAGTTCTTCACCCTTGTGAGCTGGAGAACTGGAGTTAGATGCATTAATTCATATTACTAAGATGCTAAAACCCTAGCTTTTACATAAATTAAACTAAAGATCATCAGCTCTCTGTAAGGAATTGCTTTGCCTTGCTATTACCTCACTTCTTCCCTCCCAGCTAATGGACGGTGTTTTACATATCAACTGGCAGCAGTTTTTGGCCTCAGAAATAGAAATATTTGGAAATGTGAGAGAGATATATATGAGGGAGATATATATATATAGATATAGATATATATAGAGATATATATAAATATGAACTGGAACCATTTTTCTGTTAAATTGGGTTACGATTTCCTGATTTGCACAAATAGACCAATTCCTAATTTAAAACCTTGTTAAGGGAATTCTATCCCATTTGTATGGGGAAATGCATAACTCCTTTGTGAAGTTTTGGAAATATGTGGAGATGTGTGTAATGAAAGGGCCAATAAAAATGTAAATGGTCTCAACTGTATTTATTATATATTTCACCTAGTTCTCTGGCAATGCTGCTGATTTTGATAGCAAGCAGCCTACTAAATATTTTGTAGCATGATTTAAAAAAATGAATAAACCTATAATATTTGCATTTAATTATCTCCTACAGAAGGTCTCTCTTCCATTTCGAATTAGTCAAGCAGATAGTGCACGTTCACCAAATCTTTTAATCTTGGTCCTGGATTTTACTCTAGGTGGCAGAATTGTTCTATCTATGGCACATGAAGAACAGATTGAGAAACAAAAAATGGTTAATGATGTATACCTCCCCAGTGTGAATAATTCGTTTCCTAAATCAGCTGCCTTATTTTTCCAATAGTGTCAAATTTATCAGTAAGAAGGTAGAATTCATAAGCTGTGTTTTTTAAGAGGGGGGAAAAAGAAAAAGCCTTTTTTTATAAAAACTGCCTGACTCAATTAGAAGCTGCAGAATATTTTGTAAAGTATGTTGCTATGAAACGCTGATACTTGGAGCAACTTTTGAGGAATGTGTATGAACTGCCATGTGTGTATAGTTTCCTAGGAGGGGTTGAGGTTGGGGAGTTAATCTTTCCACCAGTGTTATGTCAAATTCTTTGCATATGGAGGAATTAAATTCTAACACAAAATGCATGTTAAACAGGGAGCTGGGGCACTTTAGACACGTTTGTAAGGAAACAACTCTTTTAGGCTAAAATACGTATGCGTATGCTGAGCAAGCATGGGTTCTATTTGTCAGGTGCATTGTAAGAGCCTAAAAGATTGAGCTGGTCTGATGGTTACCTAGATTAACACTTTGACAAAAGCTCCACCCTAGATCCTCTAATTCAAATAATTTTGTTTTGGAATATTGGATATAATTTCTTTGTTACCAAATGTAATAAATTTTAAGCATAATCTCTTCTGTACTCATGACAGTGTTTCTGAACTTCAGATTACAGGAAAAAAAAAGCAATAAATGCTTTCAGGAGAAGGGAGAATTAAATTAGACTCTCTAGAGATCAGACATTTGAAGTCTAAAAACTCTTTCTGGAGCTGTGGAGGGGAGAAGAGAATTCCAAAGATGTTTTTTTTTTTTTTTTCACTTTCTCCTTCTCCAGCTTTAATGATGCCACCTCTTCTGTTTAGTATGTTTTCATTGCCCACGTTGTTACACTCCCTGGCCATCCTTGGCCAGGATGTTATTGCTACTCCTAAATGAAAACTATTTGGGAAAAATCCTCTCACTGTGCTTATCACTTGTTCTAAATTTTGTAGCAGGTTCGCTGTTGTGGAAGTTTTAAGCACTATTGCTTAGTGCTACTCCGGAGACTGATGTACTTCTTTGCAAGGTGGGAAGAGTTAGCTGAACATATAGCTATAACTATGGGAACACGAGGGAAAGAAACAGTAAGTTTTCTTTCAAAATTGTGTTACATTTGACCAAAAACTTTCAACATTTTTAGTAAAGCAGCTATAGCATTGGCTTGCAAACCTCTCCTCCAAGTTGGAAAAAGTGGTGGGTTTTTTTTTTCCCTCCTTCTCACAGAAAGTAGAATTGTTGACTAAATGCTTGCCTTTGGTTTGTGGACTATCTAGACTTTTTTTTTTTCCTCTAGGATTGGCTTATTGTAGTATTTTGAAAGCACCCTTTACTCACACTGGGTATAACTGTCCTCCCTGAAGGATTCTTTGAAATAAAATGGAGCCACTTTGTAAATGCAGGGAGTATAAATTCTCTACACAAGCATGAATACAGTCCTTGCCTGAGCACACCAGAAGCAAGAATAGAAGGTGGAAGACTCCCATGGCAATTTATCCATGGATATTTTTGAAGTGCATTTTCACTTGATTTCACTTAACTTCACTCAGAAGTTTGTAAGGGTTTGTGAGAGTATGTAAGGGTATGTCACACTACTGATAAAGGGTGTGGGGAACGTGGGAACATTTATTTCTGTAAGATTATCTGGTCAAGGACCTTGTCAAATGTGATGAAAAGGAAAAGGGGGAAGCAATAACCAGAATAGAGAGACACAGACCTGATGGACAAACATAATGGGTCGAAGACAAGAAACAAACAAAAATTGATGGGCTATCAGGAAACTGAAGGCAAACTGGGACTTTGCAACTGATAAGGCTGCAAACCTGAGGGGTCCGGCATGCTGCAGAGGGTCGGTGGTACTGCACAAACTGATGGGGGAATGTGCAGGGGAAGGGGATTGGGGAGGACTGAAGCAGGCATAGACAAGAAGGGGTATAAAAGGGGTTGCTCGCTTGTAAAACAGGGCTGGTCAACATGCTTATCTGCCTGATCACCACAGTCTGTCCGATCTTCTGATTAAATCCTTTCTTAACGATCTCTCGGTGTACTCTCACTCTGTGTCCCACGTGTGTGTGAGTGCCACAAGGATGAGGTGCCAGCTGCTGGGGTGCTGGTGAGACTGGATTTGGGGCAGCTGGGGTCAGGCTGGGGGTGTGGGCACCCCTGGCCAGTGGAGGCAGCTACCGGAGCCAGTGGGGTCTCTGTGCCGCCCACGGGGGCGGGTGGGGGCCTGGCCCCCGCCACTGGGGC
>NW_009208493.1:35458-35986 GCF_000690835.1 Fulmarus glacialis
GGGGGCTCGGGGCCAGCGGCTGTAGCGGCACTGTGGGTCACAGCCTGTGTGCCTGGTGCCGGCTGCTGGGGGGCGAGTGTGTCTCCCCCAGACCAGCTGTGTGTGTATCCACTAGCAAGCCTCAAGCAGGACCAGCCGGCGAGTAGGAGGCCTGAGGGGGAGGTAAGAGGGCCCAGGATCTGGGCAGGGGTGCTGGAGGGACAGAGTAGCTGTGCCGGTACTCGGGAGATCCACAAATGTGCGTGTGCTTGTGAACCTAGAGTGTCGTGTGTGTGTGTGTGTGCGCCTTCGCCAGTGACCTCCTGTCTCTCCCAGCTGAAGAGGAAGAGGGCACTTGGCTGTCTGGGCTTGTGTTTTATGCCAGTATTGTAGGTAGGTGCTGTTGAAGACAGCGGCCGTGTCGGTGTCCTGTGCGTGTGTGTGCCCGTGCCCGTGTCTCTGGGACACGTGCGCAGCTTCGCCGCTGGCTGAACGTGCAAACGGGAAAGCAGCAGCAGCCACGTCCCTGAGGCTCGGCGGGCGACCGCC
>NW_009208493.1:36017-48114 GCF_000690835.1 Fulmarus glacialis
CGGGCACCGGCCGGGGCTCCAGGAGGGTCCTGGGTGGGAGCTGCTGGAGGTGGCTGCTGCTCCCAACTCCCTTAACAAAGTCCGTTTGTTCTAGAAAAAATTAAATGATAGGAAAACCATGCTGCTGAGGGGTTTTTAACTGTGAAAAGCAAAAGAAAGTTTGAATAACTAAAATTTTTAATGTAAAAATTTCAGGAAAATATGAATATTTGAATTTATGGAAAAACTGTCAGTCAGCTTGGCTTAAAGACTCTTAAATATTTTTAAACAAGAAGGAAAGAATAGGTCCCCTATTTTTGAGCTTCTGCTTTATGTATGTATAAATCCTCAAAGCCTACAAGTTTAGCATTTCTATAGACTATAAAAGCAGCTTTTTATTGACTAAAACTGGTATGAATTTGTACTCTTACTGCTTCTAAAAAAAATAAATCAACCCGGTTACTGAATAAAATTGAAGACTGCCTTCACTTGCTCAATTTGTTTGTAAGAAATCTGTTGTGTTTACTTTACAAAACTGTAATCGGTGATATATATTTGTGGGAATATTTTGACTCTCGAGAGATTTTGGGACTCTGCATGCTAACTAGTGCTACCGCAACATAACCATTTATCATTAGGGAGTCTTGAAGGTCCACACCATTAATGCTGCTATGCACTGCTTGATATGACAAGACTGGTGTTTCTATAGATTACTCATACCCTGTTGTCAATGGGAAAGGTCATACAAAACTGAATTCTGCTTAATGTGATCATATTTCTTAATTTGTATTTTCTTAATTTTAAACAAAATACTTTCTCCTTCCTATAGGACAACTGAATCCTCTTTAGCTCATAACTGCAATTCTTGTGCTGTTCTATTTTGGGAGAATAAGTTTATATTATTACTTCTCTATAAAACTATTCAGAGGTCACCTTTTGCAACATCATTTTTCTTCTAGCTTGCTCTAGTCACCATGAGGAGATTCTGTTCTCTGTGAAGTGGGAAGCTCTATGCTAATACTGTTTAATGTGTTTTCCACAGGGGTTTGCTATCAAGTAACATAAAGTGATGTTCGGGAGATGAGGGTTACTACCTTTGTAGCTGCTCTCTGTACTAGAAGAATGTCATACTTTTACATCTTTTTAATGTTAATGAAGATATCTTACAGAAGGTTTTTGACTTTGTGTTTTATCCTAGAGAAAGCATAAGCGAAACCTTTACACCCACAACTTTACCAAGTATTGCACACAATTTTATTTGAGTGGCAAACAGTATGGGTATTATTCCACCCTTATTAACATGGCATTAAGAAAAATTGTCTTTGCTTCTCTCTGAGATGTCAGTTTGCGTGCTTTGACCTTCCTCTGTATCAATGTTCCCCTCACTTTCCTTTAGCAATATCATTTCAGTGTTTTACTACTCAAACACAGTGATTGAAACGATTTGCCTTACCTTTTGAAACCAGTGTGCTGTACTTACGCCTGCCCGCCTTGGTGAGCCGCCTTGCTGCTGTGGAGCCCATCGGGGGAAAGCCCGGCAAGGGCTGTTTCCAGAAGCTAAAGCCGGCTGCCCGGTGGGCCTGCTGTAGTTCCACTGAAAAAACCTGGAGACAACTTAGTAAAAAATATTTGCTCAAATATTTTGCCTTTTAATCAAAAGAGAGAAGTCAATTTTCAGAGGTTTTTTTTTTTTTTTATTCTCAATTTGAGGCTTTTCTCCAAGGAAAACATATTTTAACAGAAGCGCAGGCCATTTTAGGGAGTGGTTGTACCATTATATGTGGTTTGACCTGCATAGGAAAGAGAACTGTGAGAAATCTGTGATTGCATAAGAATACTTGAGGACATGCAATATAACAATTTGTAGGTCTGATGATTTTAGACCTACAAAGAGCCTTTGAAGGAAGTTCTATTACCAGCTGACAGGCAGAAAAAATAATTTAAAGTTGAGTAGTTCTCAAAATATTATCTGAGGAAAGATATATAGTCTATGCTGCATCTCAAATCCAGTTATTAAAAGGGAATATTACAGTACAGTAAATGCTGAAAATGAAGTAAATGCTGAACCCCCACGCATTAATGGGGTTACTCAGAATAAAGATAAATAGTTTGGAATTAAAAGATGTTTCAGTGGAGTTTGAAGCATGCTGGAATATTGCTTAGTTATTAATCGTAACATTTCATCATTGTTGGATTACCTAAAATGTGTCCCTAGCTAAAGTTACCTTATAGCTTTGCTCTTAAAATGTGCTATTTATGGAACATTAGCTCTCCTTACGTTTCGAAGGAGGAGAGGGTCTGGTCTTCCTCCTGCAGCCACTGGCAATCTGACAAGTCTTGTCTTCATTTAAGGCACTCCTGAAAATCAGACAGTTGTTCTGCTAGTGTTGCCTGTCCTTCTTCCATACAATGGAGATATTGCCTAGACCCTAAATGTCTGATTTGCCCGTGTATTTTTGGCCCGAAGTGTTTTTCTCTATCTGGGAGAAAAGAGAGCAGGTGGTCTCTGCTTGCATTTTAAGGGACAGTTTTCTTTAAAGGGAAGTGAGAATAGGATTTATTTCATATTACAGGGACACAGTTTATCAATTTACAGGAAGGTAAAGCTGAGAAAACCAGCTTGCAGGGGTGAATAACAAACAGAGTCTTAAGGTATAGCTGGTATATTCTTATTCTCATAAGGAGGAAAGGAGTTAAGAGATTTGCTTTAAAAGTGCTAACTGTGATTCCTTGACTGACGTAAGAGATCATTCAACTTCAGCCTAGACCCAGTAAAGTATCAGGTTTTTGGGAGAGGAGGATCACTTCGCAGCTAATAAAGATTCAACCTTCTACTTCAAAATCCATGCTGATGCATCATTCGTTTATTTTTGAAGAATGATTAACACTAGCACATTATTCATGATTGAAAATGGCAAAGTTGAGATTGGATAGGTGTACACTTTGGAAGCTGAAGGATCATGAAGAAGAGGATTATTGTGTCAACAGGGGATTGGAGATCCTTGAACAGGCTGGATCCACTTACATACTGGATTTTCAGGAGTTACGGAGTTCTCATTTTTTGAAAAAAGAGGCAATTCAAGTGAAGATGCTACCTGAAAACTAAACAGTTTTAAAATTTTACTTCTCACAACAGATTTTTCCTGACCAAGAGAGGCATTGTGCTTGCAGCCTTACTTAAGAGAATTGTAATGATGAGTGTTTAAAATCTAATTCAAGGGAAAAATACTTCTCTTGATTTGCTTAAAAATGAACTTCTGGGGTGGAGGAATAATGGGGAGAAACAACAAATTATATGGAAGAAAGACTATTCCATCTTTAATCATGCTTAGCCACATAAAACTCTTATCAGAGCAGACTGGCTGCAGGGAGTAATTTGCGGGGTTTTTTTTCTGCAAAGAGCACAAGAATGGGATTTTTAAAGTTTGTTCAATATGCTAAAAGTCTCTCCATTACATGTTGAAATAGATTTTTAAGCTTCTCTCGATGTAGCTCAATACCAATTTGCTTGTATTTCAGTAGGTTTTTTAGCATTTCTAATGTCTGCTGAGTAATACATATGAATACCTGGCGTTTTACATGAAGAGGCCTATGTTAGTTCTTAAATCAACATGGAAAAAAACTCCCAAACATTTCAAGATCTGATTACAAAAATAATTTCCATGCCCTTCATCTGAACAGATTCTTAAAATACGATATTTATTCGTCGTAATTGGAGTGGAAGGTTTTAGACAGCAAAGAAGCCTATCTTTCCTAATATTTAGGATGGCTGAACTTGTCTCAGGCTCCTCCATTTCTGGCAATGAGTCTCTGTCTGCTCTTCTGCAGACCTAGATTTGCTATTTTGTTAATTTTTCTTTTGTAGGCTTCAGGGTGTTTTCTCCTTTTACATTCCTCCTCTTCTGTAACAGTTGCTGGAATGGGGAGGGTAGAAGCGAGGGAGATTGAAAGCAGCCTGGTGTAAGCCCCAAAAGCAGCCTACCTGGCACGGTTAACTCTGGTTTCTATGGGTCTGCGTGTCTCAAATGAAATTCTTGAAGCAGCACATGCGGTCGGTCGCACAGCGCAGGGGTGTACGTACAGCATGGGGGACGACTTACGCCCGCAGGGAGGTGAGCATCTTTGGAGAGACTATACAGGTCATATACAGAGAAAAAAGAATATACCAGTTACCTAGCGCAGCTACCGTGTTTGTAGCTTGGTAATGTATTTTCAATGTCACACATGCTTTTTCGGAATTTTTTTCTTCCTTTTTAAGTGTCAGATCCTATTACTTCTAAAAGTCAGGTCGTGTTTTAGGCATCGCCTTCACTCTTTTGTGTGCATATGTGTATGAGAATATACTTACATACGTTCTCACGATTTCTAGGTTATCTTTGAAAATTTTGCGGGCTACAAGTCTGTATTCATTGCCTTAATCCCAATTTTTGCAATGTTACTTCTATAACTGGGAATGCTGTTTAACCTGCAGTTCTTTGTTTTTATCGGTTATGATAACCAGAAAACCAGCAATAGGGAGAACAGAATATGTGCGTGAGAAAAGAGTCTAACATGTTCTTCAACCTCCTGCAAAGGTCAAGCAATCATCTGTAAAGACTCCCTTCTCCTGTAGACCAATAATTTGGACACCAACACTTGTGGTGAGGTTGTACCCTAGTCATACCTAGTCAGTACTGGAGTATATTTTAAAGCATTTTTTTAAGGTACTGCTCTGTCACACTGTGCCAGGAGTATAAATACTCCGGTGGGGAGAGGGAGGGAACAAAGAAAACTATTTCCTGCTTTACACACTGAAACCTTCCTAAAATTTGTTGTTGTGGTGTGGTGGTTTTTTTTTTTGCTTAGTATTGGACACATGATTTTTATGCAATTAAACCTTATTGTCTAAATTAGAAATCCTTTTTTTTTAATTATTTGTGAGAAGGAAGGGAATCTAGCTTGTCTACAAAGAGAACTCCAGTGCTGTACCCAGCCAGACTTCCGTGTACTCTGTTCATCTATGTGATACCTTGTTTAAAAGCAGCGAGAATAAATAACTTCTGGTTTTGACTTAATCTAAGTGGTATTTAGTCATGTGACTCTGAACGGGGAACAGATTTGCCTGAAGATCTTCAATAGCTCCGTTCTGAGGAGTACATCAGCCTGTGGACAGAGCAGAATACTGCAGCCAATGTCATTTTCTGGTGACACCGGAGTTACTTTATTTCACTGTGTTAGAAGGGCTCAGAGGCTGTGACTGCAACTACTCATTATTTGGAAAGACTCTTTGGAGTTCTGGAGACTCTGCTCCATTATTGTTAATTAAAAAAAAATCTCCTCACTCAGTATAGCCTATTTAAAAAAAAAAAAAAAAAAAAAAAAAAAAGGCTTATGCTAAGCATATTAAAGAAGGCATTAAACACTGCCTGTGGCATTGTTCCCCAACATTGCTGGCCTGGGGGCAGTGATACTGAATGAATCATGTGCTGCAGGCGTATTGTACTTTGTTCCTCCCTTCAGCTTGAATTCAGCTTTTTAATTTCCTCTGGTTGTGAGCAGTGTTGGAGGGTATCATGGGCAAACAGTGCTCATGAGAGGTAGGGATGGAGGGCTGGTCTACATCTCCCTTTGCTGCCTCTTATCTGTCACATTTGTGCTGCTCATTATGGAATTATTCCCAGAGTTAACTAAATTCTGTGAAAAGTTTCATAAACTTTTCGAAAACTCAGCTGGGAGAAAAGCACATAGTGTGTTCGAGACCTGTGGTATGCTGATGTTACTAATGCACACAAGGGGGCACAGTTATGCTTTCTCATGCAATTTTAATGTCTTAATCTATAACATCTCAGGAAATTAAGCACACATTCTCCTGTTCTCTGAAAATACTGGGGTGTTTGGTACAATAATATATTAAGCTGTTCAAATTCCGAGTTGGCATTTCTAAGATGTTAAACTATAGTTCAAACCCCATCTCTCTAAACAATTGCTACAAAAAATAGATTTTGGATCTTCAAAATATATGAATAGAACCTATCTAGTGTAGGTATTGCACATTAACACTTGCACTTTAACTGTGAGTTATGTGATCAGCTCTGAATTGTTGGTTTTCATCCACATTAAACAGTTACAGCTGATTTTGATAGCCCAGCTTTCCTTCCTCATGGGTTAATTTAATAATCTGTATCACCTTAACTGTCTTATCATCATTTTATATAGTTTTATATTTACATAGATCAAAATATCCACTTTTTCTCAGGTTCTTTGCTTTAGAAAAACTGAAATCTAAGCCAGCACAACTCTTCATAGTCTGATGCATCAATGCTGAAATGTTTCTATCATGAACTCTCTGGAAAGCTTGTGTCCTGTTAATGTTGACCATAATTTATATGGTGTATTGGGTGAAACTGGAGCTACTAACATTTTTACTTATTTTCCGTGCAAAAATCTGTTCCCCTAGAAAACATTAGGGACTTGATCATGTTTGTGATACTATTTAAAAGATGTGTAGATGAGGCGCTCAGGGACATGGTTTAGTGGGCATGGTGGTGTTGGGTTAACGGTTGGACTTGATGATCTTAGAGGTCTTTTCCAACCTTAATGATTCTATGATTCTATGTTTGTGATACTTGAGGCCAGATTAGATGTAGTTTCTAGTTTAGACTCAATGATGCCTACATCTTGCAAATGTTAAGCTAATTCAACTCCAAATAATGGAAAATAAATAATAAAAATTGCATGGAATTTCATCTTCATCCAAAAATTCAAGGATGGCTACTTCATGAGCTTCATTTAATTGTTTTCTGCGTTCACTAGAGAGTTGGTTCAGATAGGAACGGACTTGGGCATGAAAATTTGATCCTAAATCCTGAAGTTTTTAGACAGGGACTTCAATTTTTTTTTTTTTTTTTTTTTTGCTAATTCCTATTGTCCTCAATGCTATATCTTGTTTTCCAAATAACAGCAAAGTAAAGTAAGATTTTTCGCATGCACTGAAAAAAAGCAGTTGTGCGTGAATTGTCTCTGTGGCAATTTATACAAGTATGCAATTATTATCTTAAATGCTTGTAAGTAGGGCTCAATCATGTTGGAGTGCAAACACAAAGCAATAATTAGTCCTCATCTCAGAGATGCTATAAGTTAAATGGACCTGGTGAGGATACAAGAAAAGTAAGCAACATAGTGGTGGCAAGTGTTCATGTTAATGTCATGATTATTTAAATGATAGGATTTAGTTAAAGTTTTGCTGAATCGAAAGTCAAGAGAAGGCAGTAGGTGTGTGTGGGGGGTCCTGTTCTTTTACAGTCATCAAGGAGAACTCTAAATATGTTATGGTCATGAAGATGAACTTTTTGCTAAAACACTAAGTGTGGAAATGTGGTGAGGGGGGGCGAGAGCATCCCCTTTGTGCTGGGCTGCCTCTGTTTCCAGCAGTTACATTTTCGCACAAGGGTGTACTGTTGTTTGAGAGAGCTGCTTCCCCTCCTACACGTTTTGGGAGTCTGAGCCTCCCAGAAGGTGGCCAGAAAACTTGCACTGTAAAATCAATTGGACCACTGAAACCAGTAGGAAAGATTGTGTAAGCTAGGCCCTACATATGCTGTTGAAACAGTATCTTACCACTCTTTGTGTTTTTTGGAGGCTGTCCCGAACATGTCTTGGGACACCTACACCCTGGCCAGCTATGTAACTTCACTGAGTGGACATCATCTTACTGAAGGCCAGCAGTAGCCATTTCCCTTACCCTTGGCGTTTCGCTGCTTTGCTTGGGAAAATAGGTTTGTATTTCACTTGAAAATGAACTGGAATACCTTTCTGTGAACCTGCTACAGAAAGGACTATTTCTGCCTATATTTGGAAATGGCAATGCACAGTACAAAGTTTTGTTGCCCTAGAAAGGTCAAGACTTTGGTTTAAAAGCAAAACACTTTTGCCAATATAGCTGGTGTAAACCAAGCTTGGATTCAAAGATGTTTGAGAACCTAGGGCCTGCTGGGTCCCAAATGCTTTGCCGATACAGTGTTGTAGTATTGACTTAGCATAAAAGAGCTTATACGTGCTTTGGCACAGGCGTAAGCTTTTACTGTATATGAGGTCTAACTGGAAACCATTATCATTGCAGGAGACAATTATTTATATTACATATTACTTTATATGTAAATTAATATTATGCAAGATCTAAGCATTTTATGCCTATAACTAATTTTCAATATATACACACATGCATGCACTTGTCAGTGCAATGATACAAATTATAGGCCAACTGTGCCTGTCTGATCTTACAACCTTACAGTATTCTCTGGTGTAACACTTCATGTATTCTGATGATGTGAATTTCAGCAATAATGTCTGTATTTCTTTCCAGAATGCCTCTGCAGAGCTCTGTAAGAAAGTCTGTAGATACTGAACTTACACTAGCCTACTGCAAAAGGTCACCGTTAATTTTTAGGGAATAATTGAAATAAATTTTACAAAAATCTAGACATACCTATGCTATTATGACTGTACAGCAGCAAAAAAACCCCCATAAAATCAACAGGTATCATTTTGAACAGTAGATAGACATTTCTAATTCCTTTGAATGCAGCGAGTTTTCAATATAGGCTGTGGCACAGTGGAGTTAGCAGCCTAATTTTCAGGACTGTTGAAGCTAAAGCCTCTTTTCTGTTGTTGAGCAAGTAACTATTATATCACAAAGATGCTTGCAGTTTCATGGCGAGAATCTTTGTGAGGGGAAAATGGTTAACTGATTTCCATCTGTGATCAATATGAAGCTGACACAAAGTCTTTGCTTTAGCAGTTCCAATGGAGGTGAGGAGCTGCCAGATGAAGGGTTTATACTGGTGTTATTTTTGCTCCTTCACTTATGTATTATGTGTATGTGATGTAAAAGGGACTTGAATGTTTTCTTTGTTTCTTCCTCTCTGCCTACAGGAGCTTGCAAGATTAATTTTTGGTGCATGACAGAGTGTCTCCAGCTCTGAAGACTCTTTAGTCACAGAGAATCCAAGCGTTGTCTCCCAAAGACTGCGTGTAGGTTGATGTTCTTGCCTGAACAACACCAGCTGAAGATTTTTTTTTTTATTCATTAAATGAATGCCTATACTTTTTGCCTATACTTTTTGTTGAATCTGAGATTATCTCTGAAATGATCTTTATGTATCATGGTTGAATAATGACATTCACAGCTTGGGAAGAATGCAGGGGCAAATTCTCATTAACCATAATAAACAGTAGTCAGATAAAAAAAAAGCCTGTAATTTCTAACACTACAGTCAAGCACAATGAACATGCAGATCAAAAATAAATATGGGTTGTAGCTGTTTATGGAAATACAGCTAGGAAGAAGCTATAAGGAGCCAGGTTTAGAGATAATAGTGTGTAGGAATCTCTAACTTACAGCTGAGGGGACAAAAATATCTTGGGGACAACAGATATTCCTCGCTTCCAAAAAGGCTTTTCTTTTCTTCTAGTCAAAGGTTTTATGAGAAAAATACCTCACCTTGGAACAGTAGTATGTTGCGATATGCCTTAGTGAGAAGAAAAGCTAGGAGGGGCAACTTCTCTAGATGGAGTTGAGGGAAGCTGTTGTGTCTGATCAAGAAATGATCAAAGGGAAATGATTTCTAGAGATGTAAGCTTTCCTTTTCTCTGCTACTAAGTCAAAGAATGCCTACATTGTCTGGTTTCTGAGAAATATAAGTCTGGATGTGTTGTTAAAACTGATTTTGCTAGTGTTCACTGATCTTACTGATCTTTTTAGATAGCCTCACATGCTGTACAGAGTAATGCTAGAAACAACCTTCAACAAAAGCTAGAAGAGACCATCTGAAATGATGGAAGGAGAAGTTTTACCTGGTGACTCTGCACTTAATGGAAAAACTTTCCTTTTACTAAAGTCCTGTCCTGTCTACATGATTGCTGGCTGTAATAACAGAATACCTTAATATTTAATCTGCTTTCCTCATAGAATCTGTGAAGTACAAAATGATGTTTTATCCACTTATAGATTTGAGGAGGGTCAGTAGGGGAAACAAGTTGCTTAATATTTTTGAGCATCTCACTTTAAGGTCCTTGCTCAGGACGATAGCGATTTGATTCTCTGGCGAGGCAGAGGTCTCCCAGGTTTCATCAAATTCTTGACATACATGAATGGAAGTGTTGGAATTAGTATCCTTTTGGGTCCCAACCCAGAACAGCTTTCATAAAGCCAACAAGACTGGAATGCCTTGTGTGGATGGCTTTCTGTGAATGTAAAAATGGTAGTTTTCAGAAGTTTTGAAACTGGCTGATGCTGATATTGTAGTGGGTCTGGCAAATATTTAGGAAATATTTCCTTTAACGGTAAGCCTGTCTTCAGCAATAAGCTAGGACTTGGGAAATTAGCTCCATAGGTTTGTCCTTGAATTGCAATCTTACCGTGCCATCTAATTTACTCTATTTGTTACTCTATGTTTCTATCTTTAAAGTGGTTTTAGTATCTTTCCTACTGGATGTTCTGAAGATCGGCACATGTATACTGCCTGGAGGCTTTCAGATGAACAGCAGAATGGAATTGCAAAGGTTACTAGTTTCACTGTTTGCTGGCAATCTAGAAAGTGCTTGTATTCCTAAGGGTTAATACAAAAATAAATTTAGCTTAGCACAGTTGTCAGCCAATTTAAGGTGAAGATTTCAGAGATTAGTTCTGACAATCCTGTGGAACACACCATATGTCATCTTTTGAAAACTGAAGATAGTATTCCTTCTGGTCTTTGTTATGAACTTAATGAGGTTAGAGAAATGTCCTCTGTCTTTTACAAGACGCAAGGGTAGAAGGCCTTGATTTGAAAAATACTGATCAACAATGTAGCTTTAGTGAGAAAACAAATTGAATTATGCTGCTGGTTTTGTTCCTATGGTGCCTCTCAATAAAAGTTTCATCACAAAATGATTTAATTGAAATTGCTCATAAAAATCACAATTTGTTACAAGCCAGAGTGGAATCCAGTAGGGATGACTGACTGCTTTTTTTGAGTTTGCTTACCGTGTTTTAGGATAGCTAAGCCTGATGGGGTAAACTAATAGCTATAACAAAGGTGTAGGAGCTCTTGGCTGCAGAGCTGTTTCTGGGTGGGGATCACTGGAGGAATGAGCCACAATCTTCTTCTGACTGAAAGAACTGACATGCCATAATGCCAGCATCCCCCAGGCCAATTACAGTGTGATGATGTTTTCATTGTTTCACTGCTCCAAATATAATGAATGTTGCTTCTATGACAGAGAAATAGTCTTTAATATGAGAGAAGAAACTGGAAATAAATTGTGCATCCAGCTGCCTTGCTGGCTGTATTTTTTGCTATCTGAGTCTCTTAAATGACAACTTGAAGGCCACCTCATTGCTGCGCTATCTGCTCTGATCATTTTGGGTATATGTTTCTCTTTCATCTATTGAATAGTTAGCCAAAAACGCTTCTAAGTAAAGTTTTCAATATTAGAAGATTCTGAAAACAGAACCTTTAGGTTTTGACTGCTGTTCTTATGTAGTTGTTATTCTATACACCAAATTGGAGTCAAATGTTTGTATTTTATATCTATCTATCTTTAGCAAGTTACAGTTGAGAAATACTTGTAGAGATTTTCATTCTGTTTTTAATAAAAATTGCCTTATTTTAAACAAAAAACTTCCACATTTGCTGCTATCTATTTGATCTCTCATTTTTAAATCAAACCTAAATTTTGAAATATAGGATTTAGGGATCATGCTAGGTTCTTCTTTTTAATTTAAAACTAAACCAGGAAAATAAAGGAGAGCTCATCACGTATTTTTTCTTTCACTGTTGAAAGTATTTCAAGCAACTGAGATGAGAAATATGTCATAAAGGAAACCAAGATGATGTTAGAAATGAAGTACTTTTTTGAGACTGTCTAGGATTTAGATCAAGAGATTGGAAGTTTTTCTGACTTTGCTATTGATTTGCTAGGTGATGGTGTTTAACTTCCCTGTATGTTTCTGCAGTCGCTCTTATTTCATAAGGTCTTCTTACACTTTGCATCCATATGTTTTTATTAACTGGTATGTGGAGGGAGGGGAAAAGTAAATAGTGTGACTCCTTACTTATCCGAATACTATCAAACTATAAGAAATCTTACTTTCTGGAAA
>NW_009208493.1:48143-155772 GCF_000690835.1 Fulmarus glacialis
AATACAACTGATAATTCTAAATGGATTGAAGTCAGCATATATTTAAGATGAATGATCAAAAGAGCCAAGTGGCACAAAGCACAAATGGGATATGAGAAACAGTAATAATGAAGGCAACTAGTTTACTTTCTCTGAGAGAACAAGATGCTTGCTGCCAACTGAATATCAAATTGCTTGGCAGCTGGGGACAGTGCATGAGGGGGCAGGAGCAGAGTGGTGAATTGGCAGCGGTTATCCTTTTCTCTGTTTCCCAAGGAGGTTCTGGGGCTGGAGCAGATGGGAGAAGGACATCCCTTCCTGGACAAGCAAGGCTGACCTGCCTTCCGGGACAGAGGGGCCCTGCACTGGTGAGCTGAAACTTGCTGCAGGCAGCTCTTCTCCGGAGGTTCTCCTGGAAGTGCCTCCAGCCCAGCCCCTGGAGATGACTTAGTACTTTCCTAAAAGCCAGAATACCAGGATGCCTTTAAGTCTGATGAGATGAGTTTTTGACAAAGTGAATGAAGTGGGGAGTGCTTGGTGAGTAGAGATGGACGTCTTCGAGGACATGAGATTCCAATGTCTGATTTCTACATTGAAAATGTAGCTCAGGGTGATGGCTAAGTCTGCCTGTGATGTGAAACAAAAAGTAAGAAAACTGATGTACCTGCAAAAGATAGAAGGCTAGAAACGGTGCCCTGTGGCTGTTGGCCTGTAGGAATGGATTACTAATAGTTGAATATCAATGGAATTTAAATTCTGTGGTGAAACTGTCCTTGGACAACTTTGTAGAAAATAGATTTGGGTCTTAAAAGGCAACTAAATTAAGTCATCCTCTCATACTCCAGAAGCTAGCCTGTGATGAAAACTCTTCTCATTGAGGAAAGCTAACGGTGCCCTGTGGCTGTTGGCCTGTAGGAATGGATTACTAATAGTTGAATATCAATGGAATTTAAATTCTGTGGTGAAACTGTCCTTGGACAACTTTGTAGAAAATAGATTTGGGTCTTAAAAGGCAACTAAATTAAGTCATCCTCTCATACTCCAGAAGCTAGCCTGTGATGAAAACTCTTCTCATTGAGGAAAGCTACTATGAACAGCTTTGGTTTTTGCTGGTAATGCTGCTGATAGTTAAGTATGAGTGCAAGGTATGTTTTTAAAAAAAAAAATATTCACTATATCTTTATGGTGAAATCACTCATAAATTACAAAGTTCAGAGCCTTCCTAGCCTAGTTTTAGGAGTTTCAAGTAAATGAGGTACATATGACCTATGCCTGCTTAACAGAAACCTTTTCTTATGTGGAATTATTATCCAAATTAAAAGTACTTCTTTGTACATTTTGTACAGAAAAAGCAGGAACAGAGAGATGAGCCTTTGCTTTCACAGCATGCATATGATTTATCAGGCATTGCATTCTTTCCCTGGGGGAAGGTAGGTCAGCTGAAGCATGCAGTGGGGGATGTAAGGTTTGTTTTTTTTTTTTATTGCCTCCTTTCTGTTACCTGCAAGAGATGTTTTGTACACATGTGTCAAGATAGTTGTTGTTAAGACTGCTTTAGAATTAGCACTATTAAAAGCAAACTATGGGATTTAAAATTTGTATGTTGCTAGGATGAGTTCTCTGTTGTGGTAAAAAATTATAAATTATTTTCACAGAAAAGACAAATGCATGAAAATACTTGTTACTGTGAGAGACGACAGTTCTATGGTATTATATTTCGAAAAGCTGCCAAAAAAATACCGTATGAATAACTAGCAATGCTCTGAAATGTCTAGTGCTATGCCTGCAAATTGCTCCTTGGCATGAAATGTGTTTTGCAGCTGTTATAAAGGTACATCAAAGCCTGGGCTGGGGGAAAATTCAAACTGGCGGGCAAAGAAAAAAGTCCTGGGTGCAAATAGTTGATCTGCCCGAAGTGAGATGAAGCCAAATATTGTTTGCTCTGCATTGTCTGACAGAAGCATTGAGCAAAAAAGTACACACACGCCAAATTCGCTGCTTGCATAAACAAGCTGAATGTCACTGAAGTCAGCTGTTTGCACCAAGAGTGAATTTGCCTTCCAGGTTTTAAATGATTCTTTCATCCTTTAATGTCAGAACATAAAACAACATTCATTACAGGGTCTAAATTAACTAATTATACAAGTTTCCTGTTTCTCTCTGTAGAGGTGGGGGGGAAGCTCCTTGTTCTACTGAGGAGCCTCCTGCCCTGGTTTGCATCGCTTCGATCTGGCGCAGGGAAGTTCTCTGTGGAGCCGCTCGGGAGGAGGTGGACATAAAGGGTAGGGGTCCTTGTCCAAATGTCAGGAGATATCACTGGCAAGGCCCACAGAGGGGGTCAAACTGGAGAACACAAACGAGCCGTGAGGCTGCAGCAGGTGAGGTGAGGAAGCGCTTTAGTTCCCTCTTTCTTGACTGGGTCAGGCTTGAGGCCCTTGAGTGCTGCTTCCCACCACTTGTGTACCTGTTATAGCCCTTAGCTCTGCACTGTGTATTCAGATCAGTCCTAGATATATTTTGAATTGACTGCTGTAAGGCCTACCCTAATTTTGCTTGGTTTTTAGCCCTGTTGCGTGGGTGGGTGGTGATGTTGGGAGCCTACGTGGGGGCTCAGTTTGGGGCCCGTCAGAAGCAGCGTTGCTGCCACCCACGCCAGCTTCCCCTCCCTTCCCTGCTCCTGTCCTGCCATCCTGCAAGCAGTGGAGGTAGATGAACAGGGAAATCACTTGTAAGTAGCTAATACTCTGCAGGATGCATCCTAATACAAGGGACTTGATCCTCACCAGGTATAGAAATGTGCTGGTAATTGAAATGTTTTATTATTCAAATCCCTAAGTATTGATACTAACACATTAACTTAATTTACAAGCAAAGAGAATAGTTTTGCCTGATAACAATGGCATAATATACTATCCACATCTGTTAGTAAGGTCCTCTGGGAGCTCTTCTCTGTTTAACTCTCTCTCTGAAATCATCTTGCTTTCACTGTTGTTGGCTTTTATTTGATTACCCATCTTCCAACAAGGGCAGAAATTAGCTTTTTTCTTTTACTGGTTCTGTTTTAAGTGACTTGATGTTCTTGAAGGACTGATTGTTTAAAATAAAATAATATTAAAAAAACCCTCCATCCCCAAAATAATGAAACTATTTAAGATGGACAAAAGGCATTTAAAAGCTTGTTGGTTTATTTTCCATCTGGCCATCTGCAGAAGAAAAATGTGATTCTTACTACTTTTTGAACATGGTCAATTTTCTACAGAAAACTTTTAATTTATACAATTCTATATTTTGCACAGGCAAAATCAAACATTTTGCTTCAGAAAAATAATTCATAGTTGAAATGTTTTGGGATGATTCCACTTAATCTTGTTCTTCTCAGCTGCCTCACGGGAACTAGAGGTAACTCATGAGCTAGATTGCCTTGCTTTGCTCTGCCTTCCATGTTGCCATGTCCTCCAGGAGGGAAAACCAATAACAAAAAATATTGGAAATACCTATGATGCTGGGAAAACCCCTTTTTCTGATTAGCTTGACTCTGTTTCTTCACCTTTTATTACTACTTTTACTGATTATTGGTGTACTCTGTGTTTTACAAAACATACGACAAAGACTGTGCTGTGTGGCTCTTATAAAATATCTGACTGAAAAAGCAGAATGAATGAAGCTTAGTAAAAGTTCACAGACTTAGTCCCCCACAATCGCATGTTTAAGCAAGCTGAGTTTTTAGGAAGGATTTGAATGAGAAGTAATAGTTTGATAGCTGTGGAGTGCTAACGAGGGGAACAGCAGTTTTTGATTTGCCTGACAACAAAAATTTAAGCTCCTGGGCGAAAACTTGGCATCGGGGCAGAAGTCATCATTTATTTGAAACTGATTCTGTATAAAGTTAATATGTTTGTTCTAAGGATTTAGCTTCAGTAAAAGGCATAAATTATCTGGCAGATGAGGAGCTTTTGCAACATTAAATAGCGAAGGTTACTGTCTGTACGCTGCTTTCCTCCGACCTGTTAGCAGAGCCGCTGTGGGTGCTCTGGTTAATGTGTCAAAGCAGATTCCCAGGTCAGTGCTGCCCTAGAAACAACAAAACCTGCTTGTGGAACCTGGAATAGGACTTTGAGGAACAGGCAGTTATCCTCTGATTTGGGATGAATGCCCTTCCAGAGCCACTGCGGAACACGCTGGTGCCACTGGTCTAAACTCCTGATGCTTCCTTGAAGGAAGCTGTAGCTTTTTAACTAGGAATGGTATCGAGACAAATACCACAGCAGTGCCTGAATAAACAAGAGACTTAAGAGGTGGGGATGAAAAAGTTGTTTATATGAACTTTGTGTTTTGCCTTAGTAACTTCCTTTACTGTCTTAGAATTTCTGTTTATGAGCATATTTAAATGCCTCAGATTTTTGTATTATAAATGAAGACAAAATTAATTCCGTACCTCACATGCAGGTACTGTGAGGAAAACTTGAAAGACTGAAGTGGTCCATTTAATGGTAAGTGTGGTGTATTAGAAATGACTCATGGTGAACACAGTCATTAGAAAAAAACTAAACCACCCCCCCTTTACTAGTCTGTTTCTGCGTATTTTTTGCTTTTGCACATAAACCACATGGAGGCAGCCTACTACTGGTTTCTAAATGGCACTTTTTATTCCATGTATATAGACTTCCATGCTTAGGTGTCTGATCCAAAGCTTACTAATAACAATGGAAAGACTGCTGTTGCAGTCTTGAAATTGTTTGGATCAGGCCCTTAATGTGATCTACTCTAATGAAAGAAGATATTAAACTATGTGGAACAATGAAATTTTGAAACCCCCGTTGTCTGTCAGTAGGTTACTTCTTGAGCTATGTATCTTGATTTTCAGACCACTACAGTCAATGTGTTTATTTTTCTACAGGCTACCATTAAAACAGCTATATTTCCCAACTGTTTTTTACTGCAAAGTGATATAAGAGAGCTTTAAATTTTTGTTATTGGAGGAGGCAGGACTTCTGGGAAGAGGGCAGGGAGGCAACCATCAGAATTTCACATAGAAAATACGAAATTAATTTGGTAAATAACAGAGAACTCTGGGACTTTGATCACTATATTTTCTGAATGGAATCTCTCTGGAGCACGTTCATCTTCCTTGGCTTTATTTTAAAAGTAATACTGTAAATTTAGGGAGAAACTAGAGGTATAACTTCCAGATTAATGGTATTTTGTAAGAAAGTTGCATTCTATTTAATATGTGTAGTTGAATTTTTCTAAACCAATTCAATCTAAATACCTTGTAGGTCTTAAAGTTTCATTTCCATCTGCATTGATTGCTTTAGTAGATCTTTGGATAAATGTCTAAAGAGCTTGGAAGGCAGAATAAGTATTTGATCCATCGAAATCTTCAGCTTCCTCTCAGAGAAAGATCAAGTTATGAACAAATACTATTTTTACTGCTGCTTTCACGTGTATGAATATTACTGAAAAGACATCTATAATAATGTTCAAGGAGAATGGGTGTTGCATCTATTATGCAAGTATTATAATGTTTCTAAACCAGATAAAAATAATGTACTCAATAGACACTACAAAATGAACTCCAATCTAATTGCTCTCAACACTATATTATATCACTCCCGTTTGCACCTTGCTAATGATTTCAAATGTTCAAAGAAGCCATTTTTAAACTGATCAAAGTCTATTGCAGTTCTAACGCTGATTCATTTCACCATCTAATCAGGTCTCTGACAAATTCCTAAGTACTCATTTCCTTGGAAGTAATTTGCAAGTGGTGCTACTCAGGGTATTATGAATTGGTGCAACATCCAGCTGCTTGTTAAGAGATACAGCGTGAAACTTGTGTTTAGAAGAGCATAAAGGATAAGCTCACTTGGTCTAATATGTTTTTCATGTTATGACGATAGAGCAAACTTCGCACGTATCCTTGAATGTGGCTTTGCACCTGGTTCTTCATGTCTTTTGTAGATGTATAGCTGTTATAGCATCTCAGGATATGAATGCCTTTAGCATTCTTGCTCTTTGAAATGATTGACCACACTGAGGCTTGTTCAGAGGAGGGTTGAGATGAGGCAAGCATTTCTCTGGCATTGTCCTGTTCCTATATGTGACAGATGTATGAAGATGATGTAGGAAAGTCTAGCTTTACTGGACAGGAAGCAGTTTCTGTGTTTGCATATTTCCAAACCTTCTAAGACTATCGCTAACTAAAATTCTCTTGGGCTTCCATCATTCCTTGTGCCAGAACCTCACAGCTACCATTTATTTTTCCAAATACTGCACTTGCACTAAAGTCTCAGGGAGTTCCTTCTCACCCTGCCTGCAAGTTGTGCTCAGGCTGTCTCTTACAAAGCAGCATCTTGGACAACAGCTTTGGTTTTTGCAATGTGTTGCTGAAGGAGTGTTTATTTTTTCCCTCGTCTAAGTGGACTGTCTAGTGGCTAGTGATTGCCATGGATCACACATCTGTCTTTTAATAGAAACATGGCATTAGTTTGTATACAGTAAAAACCTATTAACTTGACCATGGAGGTAACTAGAATTGTACGGCTCTGGTAACCTTCAGTTTGTACTGATGTTATTTCATCACCTCTTCTTTGTCTTTTACGTTGCATTTCCCTCCAGAGAAGGCTGTTTAGTTATGCATGTTGAGGAATTTGCAGTATTAAGCTGGACCATGCTGTACAGATTAATGAATTTCCAATAATTTGATATTGCTGTTTTTCCAAGGAAGCTTCAAGTACACTTTTATTTTAGTTTACACTTGTTCATTGTAATATTTAAAGTTGGAAATAATTGCTTTTTGTATTCATTTTGCTGATTTTATTTAACAATGCCGTCTCCAGCATTTTAATCGGTCTGAAATAAAAATCTGCTCATTGCACTTACCCGTCCTTTGTAAGTTTGCAGTAGGGATTTTACTGATGTCAAAGCTGAGCTGACATCAGCAAAGTAGTGTTTGCTAGCCTGCCACTTCGGCTCAGGAAACGCTAATCAATTAGACTAGAACCACTTAGGATGCCTACATGCAAAAATTCTTGCGAGTCCTCACCACTTGTTTAATTTAAGAGACAAAATTCTATCCACATGTAAGGATAGATACTGTGTTAGCTAATGACTTGTATGCATTGACTGTAACATGCAGAATTTTTCCCTTAGTGATCTTTTAAAAATACTTACAATTGAGAGGAGATTGCTAACCAGATAATAATGGTCTTTACACATCAAATTAAGTCCAAATATATCACATTGTTTACTTTTATTTAGGAATGCTTTAAACATCAAGCTTCATAAAATAACACCCCTCAAATATGAAGACCTCAAAGAACTTTGCAGATACAAATTATTTAGATAGAAATAAACTTAAGTGGGGGAGGACTTAGATTAGGAAATGCCTTTAAAGAGGAAACAAAAAACCTGCAAATGGACTTTAATTTTGTTGTATCAGTTGACAAGGTGGTTAAAATGTCTCACAAAAAGTACAGAAAATTGCACGAAAAACCAGTGGAACTGTTTTTTCTCTGTATCTCTGCATCTCTATAAGTCAGGACCACTGCCCACCTTCATCCTGGTTCCCACATGCACACACACTTTGGTAAGTGTTTGAGAGTTCCCTCGCATGGGGAAGTAGGCACCATCCAGGACAGAGACTTTCACACAAATCTTGTGATATTTATCCTGTAGAATTAGAGAGGGCACCATTCCTTTGCTACTTTGACATACTATCAGGTCTTGGATATAATGGGCAGATGCCTGTTATCAGTAAGGGTTTGTTAGTCTTGCTGCACCAAAACCAGACACAGGATTGGAGTGTAGCCTGCTTCAAGGGGCTGAGCCAGAGGAAGAAAATTTTGTTGGGAATGTGGATGGATCTTGACCATCAGCTATAGGTGCAAAATTATGAGTTCCTGTTCATGAGCTGCTTAAAAGGAGGTTTTAAGACTTTCTGCAGAACAAAAAATTTGGAGCTATCTGCATTAAGATTTGTCCTGTGGAGAAAAGTGTTTATTCTCTCCGTCAGGAGAGAAAATTCTGGTGCTTTTAGTTTAATCTTTTATCTTCTCTGCCAGTAGAAGGTGTCTAGAAGACCTGGAACGTTTAAGAGTTGCATTCACCCAGCACTTTGCTCCAACCTGCTCCACTGGAAACACCAAATAGCAGGCTAGGTTGGATGTACACATTTTCTCTTGCACTGAGGCACTGTGAATAATTATCTTGAAAAGACAGCATAATTTCATTAAAGAATTATTAGAGCTCAAAACATCTAAAAGATATTTTGAGGATCCTCTTTTCAAACCTAGTACTTTGACATCAGGCTCCATCTTAGCTTTTGTACAAACACGTCCTACCAAAATTAGTGTGAAGGAAACTAATATTTAATAATAAATTACATGAAAGAATGTCTGTATTGTGAAATGGAGCTCAAAAAAATATTTGACCCTCAAATTGAGCACCGGGTTTCCAACTTTACCCACAGAATTTTGGGACATTTCACAATCATTCTCCATAGCTGCAGTACTTTCTCAAAGAACAGGAATGAAAGATACCTGAGAAAGAGTTGTTACATAGTGCAGGCCTAAATAACATTTAATTTTAAAATATAGAAATGAAAGAACTACAGATTTGGTGTAAAGGTGTAAACAGGTGAGATGACAGCTACAAATTCACATATGCATTTAAATACTGTCTATTTCCTGTTATAAGCACAGTGAAATACTGAAGTATTTGATGAGCACCAGTAGGGTAAAGGCTGATTTTTTTTTTTTTTTTTTAAATTATGAATCCAGTGCCACATTGAGTGATAAGTGATGTGATTACTAACGTTTCCTGTAGTGTGGCTTTTCTAGCCATAAAATCTCAAAATATTGTGAATTATATTTACACTTAAAATGAAGTAGATTTGACTCTTGGCAACAAAGAGGCTGCATAGATGTGAAATAGTACACTAACGGTAGCTCCAGTCACAAAATGGTTTTGTGGACAAGCTGCCCTAAGCCTATTATGAGAAGAGCTACAGCAAGTTGTTATGGTAACTGGAGCTGTACAGTAACAGGGTAGGATTAAATACTGGATTTTTTTCCCCGTGCAGACTTTTGTGAAGCATTGTTTTCCACATACAAAGAAGAAAAAACATTTCAGAAGAAAATTAATGAGGAAATAGCCCAGTCGAATGTTTGTGTAAATTGGCTGTTGTACTTTCATGAAAGGCCTTGCCCCTCATAAATGACAGGTCTTCCCTCCTTTCAGGCGGAGATGAATATATTTAATCCACTGAAAGTCAATGTTTTTTGGTTTGTTTTAATACACTGTTGCTTTTTGCTATTCCAGTTTTATTATTTCTGGTACGGTGATTCTTTTATTGTTTCCATAGTTTTGCTTAGAGGGTATTTGCATCATGAAATTTTGTGTCTCTGGGAAATCATGCTTATGTTGCAATACCACTGCAACAGGCGGCCTGGAAGTTGGAAGGACTCAGAAAAGTGGTGGGCATGACTGATGGGACAGTGGCTACTACCTCCGTCCTTCTTCCAGAGCCCGTGGCAACTGTGCGGCACTCTAGTTATTCTAGATTCTCTTTGATAATTATATCTTTCTCTCATAGCTGAAAACTTGCTTCAACCGTGTTTAATACTGACATAAACGTATTTTTCTATGATCATTTTCAGTACAAGTCATTTGTTTGACTCCTGCTTTTGTGTGTAGGTGTGTAAGATTGCTTGTTATCACTATCGTTGTGCCTGTTGCATCTCTTTCACATGTATTTATGCATTATTTTTGAAGGAGATGTAATTTTTTTCAGCGGTATATCACAATGTTTGACGAGCTCCTAGTATGTCTTTTGTCTTGTGAGAATTTGGTTGCTTTTGCTTCATGAAGCATCTTATTTTTTTAATTTATTTTGCAGAATAATCATGCTGACAAACTGTACAGTGCTTTTATCAGAGTTCTGACCCTGGCTATCTGAGGCTCTTTTGCAATTAAAAAGCTTACTAATATGTTGCTACAAATGCTGAAGTCTCTAGAGTTTAGGTTGCTAAACAGGCTCCACAAGTTGCCTTGAACCCACTGGTTACCAACGTGGTTACTGACTCAGTTGGATTAGAACTGGTCAATTTTATCATGGGTATTTTTTTCTAAAGCACTTTTCTCTTTGCATTTGCAGTCCACTTGAATTATAGCACTGCCCAGAAATAAGAGTTAAACTTTACTGGCCATCAAAGCAATCTTCTGGTACTAGTAGACTTTCTCCTCTTTGCAGATAAAAGCTGTAGCTATATAAAATGCTACAAATCAAAGATGGAGTCAATGTCTTGCAAAAGTAAAGTGGGTCTCCATTAGATGATATTTCTTATGTTTATTTCTTGTAATGAATTCCCCTCTTCAGATGCATAAATTTAAGCATATGCCACTTAAAAATTTAGGCTTGCTGATTAGGGAACGTAAAGCAGTGTGTATATAATATGCCAAGAAATAAGAAAAGAATAGCAATGTAGATCGCAAGATATCATCCTGATAGAGAATGATAAAATATGCATGGTTCAGATGACAATAACACAAATAAAATGCAACATTTTACAGAAGTGAACCGCAGCTCCTGACATAGCTCTGGCACTAGCATGCTAGTGGTGATTATTCAAATGTCTCCATGATTCATTCAGTTTGTATTGATGCACATAATCCTAGAGGAAACCTGTGAGAGCTAATGCATTTTGGTTCTGTGGCTTTCCATTGATAGCACAAAACAGCAAAGAGGAAAGTCATTTTCATGATATTAATAATGGGATTACAGAATCAGGTCATTTAAAAGAATGGTGCTGACTCAGCTGTAGTAGTGCAGGGTTGAATATAGAGATTAATTCTTGAGCATGCTACATAAAAATCCACTGCTGGATATCTCATTGCACTAAAGCATATTTCCTCCTTTGTAGGAAATATTTAAAATGACAGCAGTTGATTTGATGCCTTCTTCCCTGCTGCTAGGAATTCTTTTACAACATCAGAGCTCTTTCTGTTGAAGTATTTACCTTTACCCTGTCAGAGGGGGCTTGCCTTTCTCCCTCCTCCTTTCCAGGAACTGAAATTGGTTCCTTCTTTTATAATTCCCTGAAGGTCAGTGAAAGTCTGAGGGGATCGTAACTGCTCTGCATGAATAGCCGTCTCAGCCAACGAATCTTCTTAAAATCAGTGATGAGAGGGAGCAACCATTTCCTTTTTGTGAAAGGACATCTTCATAGATGTCACTGGAGGCAGCTCCTGGCTGGCTCTTGCTACCTTAGGTAGTTCTAGTGTTAGACATCTGTGCTTTTATTTTGCTTTTTTTTATGACTAGGCCAGTAAGCTTAGCAGATATGCTGAAAGGTGATTCTTGCACAAGTTCCTTTGCGAGAGAGAAAAGAAAAAACATGTTGCCATTGATACTGTTTTTTTTTTTAAGGTGCGAGTTACAAATGCACCACATAACAATTTTGTTCCCTATGTTTAAAAATACAACAGGAAAAAAAGATGTTTAAGTCAAAATGCTTAAAAGGAACCTCTACTTGTTTGTGTTTTGTGTTTGTTTTTTTTTTTTTTTTGTGTGGAGTTCTTGGGGGCAGGCTTAAAGAAATAGGGAAATAATTTTTGTACCTTTGCAATGTACTGTTTCTGCATTAGTGATATTTTTGCTTCCTTTGATGGAGAGAGCAGGAAAAGTCCATTTTTCTTTTGTGGAACTACAAAATTAAAACTGAGTTGAAAGTTAAACACACATTTGTCCCTTTGTTATTTCTTTTTAACATTGCATTTTTCTGATCCTAATTTATGTTTAAGTAATATATTACTTATATCCAAAGTAAATAAGAAAATAATGTAACGCAATCTAGATAAAAATATTGCAGTATTAAATGGGGTCAGTTCATGAGATTTGTGGTTTGAGCTTGCTGATGACCAGGAAAAAAAATGAGAGGGGAGACCATTAGTGAAGAATATTAGGAACATCATCTAGTAATTAGTGATGTGAATATTTCTGAGATTCTGTAACAACGATGGAAGCTAAGAGACTTATTTTCCTCCTTAGCATCTTGGGTGGTAAATAATTGGCCTACTTTGGCCTGCCCGCACTTGAAAGTAAAGCTCATATTTTCTTGCTGAGAGTTGTTTCCACACTTTGTGTTTTAAAATAGGTCAGATGCATGCCATCCCCTTTGGCTCTGTATTAAGTCATATCACATAGCTGCAAACTCACTGTCTTCTCTGAGAAAGTTGCAGTTTGCTGTCTGGGAATACAGGTTTTGGCTGGGAGGATTAATTCTTACTGAGAGTGCAGCATGATAGTCTCGCTCCCACAAGGACTTGTTCCACAAGTATCATGTTAAGTTTCCTTCCCAAATGCCGAGATATTTTTTGGGTAGAATTTGGATGGGGGGGTTGTGATAAAGCCTTTGATGTTGATTCAAATCATCTGCCTCTTTCGTTGCTCTTGCCAGGTTGGATTTGTACCTTGGTGCATTGCTAAGCATGGCCCCTGATGTCCTGCTGATGCCCAGCCCATAGCGACCCCAAATACTCCCCGCTCAACTTCACTGGCCTCGCTTGCCCCTTGGCGTTTCTCCTCTGGGTGCAGGTCTCGCCTGCTCCTCTAGCTGTATTGGAGGGGGTTAAGGCCATCATCTGCCTTGCTGACTGGCTCCTGCAGTCGAAAAAGAGTGAAACGCAAGCACTTTTGAAAGGCTTCTGCTCTCTATCGCTAATGTCCAGATCGTAACCATGGACCTGCTGCCCTGAGGGCTGTCACAGGTCCACATGCAGCCAAGGGGGAAGGGAAGGCAAGAGCCTTGAGAATCTGTACTTCCCTGTCTTGGCTGGGTTTTTGAAATGAGATTCACTCATGAATTGATCATAATTTTATGAAAAACATAGTTGAATGTTAAAATACTACTGTGTCAGCCTGCACTAGGCTTCTGCTGAACTAAATGGGGGTTGTGTTCTATTGAGTGCTGAGATATGTGAGTTTTGGCTGCGTCTGGGACAGTTGTTATCATATTTGTCTGTGCTGAAGGACTGGAAATTGGTATATTGCCTCAAAGTTTGCACAGGTGGGAGAATGACGCGGAAGGGTGAGCCATATCAATTTGAAATGGGAAAGGGGGCTAAAAGGCATTGTTTTAATGTTTGTTTTGCCTGTTGGTGTGACTCCATTTTTATCCACTTTATTATTCTCTGTAGTTATTTTTTTGCAAAGACATTTGCCAAGGATTAGTTTTTGTTTGGTTGCAAATATTGTATGGCAGCTGGAAGCCTTTTTATGCGGCTTTCAAAAGCTGAGAAACTGGTTGTCAATGTGTGAAAAGTTCTTTGCTGGTACTGTAAACTGCCTTTCATTAGGATCTTGTATATTTAATGATTGCTAGCCCAATGGGGCATGTAGAATTTCCTGCTGTGGTCTTCTGTATAAATTTATTGGAGAAAGACATTGGAAAATGTTGCTGGTGTGTAACAATGCATGGAAAACATTCGCATTTGTGTAAAAGTGATGGAAATCCTCAGGAACGGTTGCTAGATTAAAACAAAGCCAAACCCTTTGTGATTCTAGATGGGTTATCTGCACACAAATATTGGCAGGTAGGATAGATGTTAGGTTTTATCACTGCCTCTGGGCAGCCAGAAAACTTTCAAATCCAGGATTAAACTGTTTTTCTTTTGGAAGAGAAAAGTAAAATACTGTTTTCTCATTTGTTTGCATGCATGTGCAAAATTAGAGAACAGCAACTATAAATTGGATGGTACAACTTACAAATAGAAGTCCATCTTTAAACTCTTACATGAAATTTTGAGATGTGCTGTCTGTCATAAATCTTGTCCCAGCTTCTCTCTGTTTTGAGAAGTTTGTGACTTGTCAGAGTCTGTGATTTTTTTTGTTTGTTGCCATATTGGAAAGGCATGGCTCTCTGAATGCAGATGTCAAAACAACCAGTGAACTAGATGCATTGGATCGAATAGGTCTGACTGAGGAATATATGATATAGCTCAGGCTAGAGGGGAGCTGACACAGTTCTAAACTAAAGCTGCTTGGGTGGTTTTCTGAAGTCAAAATGTCCAGGGATAAAAAGGCAATTTTTAGACCAGTGACTGGAAAGGAAGTGACTGACACAAGAGATGCAAGAAGGAGATCCTATGTTGGCCTCAGCTTTAGATGGTATTTGAGGGCCACTTTGCAGGCCAGACACTACTGCTCTTGCTGAGCTAGAGTATAAACAGTAGAATATATATTAAAAATACATTCCACATTTTAATTTCTAGCATTTCAGTTTGATAATGAAATTGTGTCTGTGGTTATTCTGTTGATGTGTCCACTTTATATTTTAGTTGTAAATCCAGAACTTGCATTTATTTGCTCCAAGACACACATCAGTATCAAGACCACTATGCTTCTGCTAACTGATGTCTCACGTGGCTCAATCCTCTCGAGAGGGTCAGTCCTCTTCCAGACCTACTTAAAGTTTACATGGAGATATTACGAAGATCCATTAGGATGGCATAGTTGACTGTGATATTATGCCACCTGACAATATTTAGAAAGAGCTGAGCTAAGACAGGAGCAATTTAATGCATGACAGAGTGCATTGTTCAGTCATGTAAGGCGATATGACTCCCATTAAAATGATCCAGAGGTGGGTGCTGAAAGCACAACTATACGGAATGTAAACAAGACTCATGCAAGGGTTTTAGTGTAGACCTAAACTGCTTTGAGGTATTTTCAGCCATAGTACAGTATTCTCTGTGGGGAGGATAAATTCTCTGTGTGTCTTCTTGCATAATAGCATCTGAAAGACCCTCTACCATTTCCTGTACTGTCCTGTACAGCAGATGATGTCTTAGCCGCAGCTTTGAAGTCTACAGCAATACAGCATGTTTAAACGTGAAACCCAGTGACTTAGGAAGTTTTAATTCAGAACAGAGCCATGTTTCAATTAAGTAAAGACATAATTTACTTGTTGAGAGGGTCTGTCAATGGGCCACCACGATGGAGTACAGGGCACACACCCTTTGAGGGAGCTGGGCTTGCTTAGAGCCATGTAGAGACTAAGGAGTGATCTAGTAGATGTCTACAACTACTTTAAGAGGGGGAGTAATAAAAATGAGAGTTTTCATGCCTCAGAAGGTGCAGATGATGTAACAAGGGGCGATGGCCACAATTTCTGCATGGGGAGGGTCAGGTTAGCCATCCTTTCTTCCCAGGAGTGCAGCGCAGCACCCAGGCAGGTGACCACCTTTGGGGGTTTTCTACAGATGACCTGATTCAGTGCTGCTGATAATCCCGCTTGGAGGGCAAGACTGGACTGGAGGGCTTCAGAGGTCTCTTATAAACAACATTTCAGTGATTCTGTTCCAAGTTTACTTGACCCAAACTGAAACCCCCAAGACCTTAAAGGTGCTTAAAAGCTGAGTCCATTCAGAACGCCACCAAGTGCAAGTTTCAGAAGAAAGCCTTCAGACATAGAAACTTTGGCTCTCCAAGTAAGTGTTGCTCTTCAGTGTGAAAGTAAGGTCTATTTCAGCAGAGGTTTTTTAATAATCTCCTATAGGAACCGCAGTGGGAGTTGCTGCTTCAAAAGGAAAGTATACTTTTTTGACCTTGACTTCTCTAATATAAGCACACAGCAGCATGTATATACTTATACAGGGAAAAACAATCCTATCAGATCCTACTCTGCATATGTAATTTGGTTACAGGGAAGAGAATGAGAGAACAAGCTGCTTGTGGCAAATATAAATAAATTAATTCATTACTGCATAGCACTTCTTGCTGTGGCATGATAGGGTGTTTTCAAATCTTGAAGTACAAAGTCTTATTATCTTGGTTTGACCAGATGGACTAATGATCTTTTGGGTCCTATTATCTATGATCTGATGACATTTTAAAATATTTGGAATCTGCACTAGACAAATTTTAAATACACCACTAAAAGACGCATATAAGAATGCTGTTGGTTATTTTCTCTGCTTTTTTTTTTTTTTTTTTGTGATTAGTACTCTATGAATGTAAAAAAGTGATTTCTGATAAGTCTCTGTGAAGGCGGTACTGATGTAGAAACTCAAGCAGAGAGACAAAGCCACTTGCCATGGACCGCACAGCAAGTCAGATGCTTCTTTCTCTTCATTAATTCTGATGATAAAATGGATGTGAAATCAATTCTTACGCTGATCTGGAACAGCTGTTGAAGATCTTTTAACAGAACCCAAGTAGGAATAATGTCAAGCCGAAATAGCTCTCTAAGTAACTAGACACAAATTAATAAAACCCCAAGATGTAGGGTCATAGTATGAACTCTGATTTAATCCCAAAGAGAAGAGAAATCTGAGAGGAATTAAAATATTGTTGATGTGTGTGTGCAGTGTTTTCTGTTTAGGAATTTATATTCTTCTCATCAGTGTAAATGCTAAGTATCTAGACAGGCAAGATTTAAATAATTTCTGTGGGGGAGGGATGGGGAAAGCATTAGAAACCATGCCACAGATGACGCTGCCCTAATTATAAGGACATTTTGTCACAGAGATTTGCCAGTTGGATACCTTTATTGATCCTCAATTGTTTTGCGGTTTATACGTGATAGTGATGACTGAAGGACTCCCTTAATTTTTTTTTTTTTAAATTTTTTATTGTGCAGCTGAAAATGTTGTAACAGTTTATTTCCATTTGACTTCCATACTGCGGTACAATTTCTTTCCAGTAAAGCTCTGCAGAAGAAATTAGCTTATCATAACATATCACAAAAGACAGGTAGATCCCTGTACATCAGGAGTAATATTCAAGCATCTGAGAAACAAGCTCTTTCGTACCATTGCAGTGTTAAGATTATCAGGGAGTGAAAAGCAGAGCTCATTTTGGATGTACCCTGTTTGGGAAGGGAGGGAGAAGTCTGTGGTTCAAGCAAAAGTCAGGTAACCAAAAGATCAGGTAATTTCAGATTTTTCATGTAATTCTTGATGGGCTTTTTGGTAAGTCGTATCTCTTTATTTTTGTGATTAAAAAAGGGCTAATCCCTCTTTTCTTTTCCTTTTACGTGTCACAGAGCACTGGTGATTTGTTCACCCCCGAGGAAAACACCAACTGTTACGATGATGTAAAATGCTATGTCTGCATGTGGTCAAATAACTGCAGTTTTCAGCAGTGTCTATTGCTGTAGCTGCTTACTTTGATGCAGCCAGCTGTAACTCTATGGATGGATCTCAGGCCCTGACACCCTGTTCCAAAGCCTCAGAAGAGGTAAATCTGTTCCTTAAGTTTTCTTTTCCTAAATCTAAACAGAGTCATAGGGTCTAACCCTTTCTTGCTGAGTAGAGGAAAGAAGGTCTGGAGTCTGGGTGTCCTCTGCGGGGCTGACGATGGCCCCCGCGCAGGGTCCGAGCCCGCTGTGTCGGGCTGATGGCACTGCAAGTGTTCTGGCAGGTGGGAGCCGGTGCCGAGAGCCGATACCGGAGTGCTCCAGCCGCCGTAACGAGACCTGCTCTGTCACAGCTGTGTGGGTTAGGAGGCTAGGAAGGACTGGTACTACTTCTTACGCTACATCAGTCTAGGACCTTACTGCATTCACTTTTACTAATTCACAATCCCAGAGATGCAGATCCACTTCAGCCACTAACATTTGATGAAATCGACAGGAGGGAGGTAATGAAATGTTTTCAATGAAATAAAATCTGCTAGAATATTCTCTGTGCTCAACCCTGGCACTGCTTTGTTAGGCTGGGATATTTCCTTAAAGGTGCACTAGGGGGCACTTTAAGACTGATTAAGGGAAGCAGAAAACTTTGCAACACTAATTCCACATCATCATGAGCAGAGTAAACAGTCTGGTGCAAAACAAAATATAAAAAAAACATAAGCAATTAAATATGTATTTAGCAGCAAGTGTGATTCGATTCCTGTTTTTCCCCCAGCAACTGCACTTGCTGAAAGTGGACATGCAACTGAAAATTACATTCTTGTTCTAAACAGATTGTATCATTGTCGTCTTGTTCTTCTAAATAAATGGACTTTGCTTTTCAGCATCTAGCCAAACACAGGATCAGATGCTATATTTTTTCACTAATCAGCCTCTGTCTCTACAGCTATCTGTGATGGTAGGTTTGCAATTTTTTCATTTCTTCATAGGAACTGTTGAAATTTCTGTTCTCCAACATTCTTGTTTATTTTATTTCTTTAGCTGGTTTTATCTGACTTAAGCCCATCCAGAACTAAAGTTCTGTTCCAGGACAGCCCTCTAGAGTGTCTCCTGAGCATCAGAAACTGCGTTTGCTGCCACGTTAATGTCCATTCTCCTGCCAGGAATATATGTTTGCCAAAGTGTTTGAATTCTGTAATGATTTGTCTTGTTAAGCACATTAGAATGACATAATAATCATAACTCCTAATTCAAACAGAGTTTTTCCTTCCCAATAGTTTAAGAAAGCTTAGAAGTAATCAGATTAATCTGATAGATGCAGATAAATTAACAGAAGCATAGCTTTGTTATACATTTCTTTCCACAAAATGACATGTCATCCTTTTGCTAAAAATTTGATTTCATAGTATCAATAAGCTATATAAACTATGAAAGGTAGATAAGAATGACCCATTCAGTTCTCTGCAACAGGAAAGTGTATAGTACATAGCTGAGATGACTTGATGTCTTGCAACAACCATAGATTTATACTGGTTAGTATATAAAATAGCCAGACAATAAATGCAAACCTATTTTTTAATTTCATTTGTGGGCTACCCCCTGCCTCTACTGTGCATATGACTACAGTTCACTGTTTCTGATATCGATGCTTTTGCTTATTTTAAGAAGTTGGTAGAACTGTTCAGCATTACTGGATGCACTCTTTTTTTGTCAGGAAATACTATCTTGTTGAAGCTGAAACATTTTGTGGCAACAATGATTTTAATAAAAATTTGTCAGGAAGGTGTCTCAGCATCAGGAATACTGAGATAGTGCTAAAAATATGTTCACCTCAGAACAGCTAACAGCCAGTCACTGAGGATGAGTGTTGCTTTTAGTTTGGTACTTATGCTGTACAGACGCCTCTATACAGCCCCTATATAAAGAGGTACATTACTATTCCTACCTCAAGTGCCATCCCAACCTGTTATGTAAAATTGTTCTAAGAAAAGTCTGAAAAAGTTAGAAAAACTAATGTGAACAGAGAGCTCTGCAGGCACGACCCAAGGGCTGCTTTCAGCTGTAGTATCTGCACAGTCAGATGCTTGCTCTGAGCTGACTTCACCCTGAAGCTTTCAGACCCGTTAGTGTGCAGCTATGCCTACAATAAAATGTCCTGCTCCTCGGGTGGACATCTAGGCACGGGCAGAGCTGTGTGCTAATGGGGCTGCTGGGTGCTGAGCTGGGGTGGGCTCACAGCCAGCTACCTTGGAGCACAAGTGGGGCCCACACGTGGCTGCTTTCTCTGAGCACAGAGGAGGCGTATCTTTACAGTAAACAGAAGAGTGCGTAACTGGAAATCAATAGGTTGAACTTAGCAGATGAGAAATGAGGTCTAATTGGTGATTAAACAACACGGGTGGTTGAAACAATTAGATGTTGGTCCATTTACCTCTCTCCTTTCTGGAGGAAAGCTAGACTGAAGAGCTTGAATTTCATAACTCCTGCCACCTCCTGGGATCCCTCAAGATAATTCTGGGCTTTGGTTAACCTGGGCTTGGGAGAGAGACAGAGACTGATCAGACAGTTGGAGTAAGAAGGGATCCTAGAGGATATTTTGGTTAACGGGCCTCAGTTGTCTGAAATTAATGTCTTGCTCTTACAAGCTCCCCGAGCCCCGCTGTGACGGATTCTTAGCCAGGTACGACTGCGTCTTCTGAAACATTGTGATGTGAACCTTTGAACAAAGATGCAGATAGACGTATCTTAGGTGATGGTAAAAGTGGTATAAGTTTACAAGGTTGCTGCCTCTTTGGCAGCTCTATAGTCTGCTCCTTTTCTTTGACTGTCCATGGATGATTTATGTGTTAGAGAATATCTTTCCAGTGGTATTGAATTAACTATGCCTTGTGCCAATATATGAGTCAGTTTTAAACTTTCTATTTCAAATATAGTTATTAATATTGCTCTGGAAGCATAGGTCTTAGTAGGGGTTACCAAAGGGTCTTGAGAATGCTTCTCAAGTAGGTCTTCCAGTCTGCACTGAGCTGCTGTGATTACACCGCCACCAACAACTATCTAGTTAGTTTAAAGCTAGCTTTGATGTGTCTGTGCAAACAGCAGTGGTATCACATGTTGCTGTCCATGTGTGTGGGTATGTGTATATATACATCATATAACTGTAACATGTGGTGGTATAAGATTCACAAACAGGTATTATATGTTCTAACTTTCTGATTTTGTAGGTGTTTCTTGTTTTGACTTGTTCTTTTTTGTTCTTAAAATAACCTAATTCATCCCACAGAATACCTTGCTTTCCTAAAAAGGACTTCTCTTAACATTGTAATCATCCTGTGCAACGTGCTTGGTGGTAGAAAAGATTCCCTCATAAAACAAACAAACCCCCATCTAGAAATACCTCCTTTTAGATTTCAAGTTCTTTTTTGCTTATTTTTCTGTTTTCCATAAAATGTTAAAAAATGACAATGGTTGTCATCTGCTAAGAAGCTAAAGCTAAGAACCTTAGAACTCTGATTTATTTTAGTGCTTGCTATTGTAAAGGGATAGTAAAGTCATATTAGCCCCATAGACTTTTTTTTGCTTAACATATTCCACTGAATTAGCTCATACGGCATTGACCGGGATTCTGGAGACCAAACTTTTAAGTCCCTGCATTGTTTAATTCAGAGCAGGAGAATGAACGTCTATCTCTGCTTTCCTTTGCAGCTGCCAGAGTCAATGGGTTAGTCTGAAGTGGGATTTTATTTTGGGGGGCTTTTTTTTTTTGAATGATTTCTGGTTCAAACCAGTGTGAAATAAAAAAAATCTGAAAACTACAAATATTTTGCAAACTAGACAGCCATTTTTGTTGATCCCTGATTCTAGTGAATATGTTTTCGATCTTTCTAATTCTTTTGTTAGCAAGAACAGTCTTGTATGTAATCAGAGTGGAGAAACGATGCAAAAATACTGCAAAAATATTCCAACACAGAAAACCTTCCTGGGGAGTTTCCTCATCTCTGCTGTTATATTATGAACTCACTAGATTTTTTTTTTTGGTGACGGTTGAAACCATCAGTGGCAAATTACTGTAAATCAGAGTAATTCTTCCTGTGCATTCCACTACTAGCAAATATAGCTTTGAATCCATAACTAATTATGATGTCTCTGTTATCGCTTAGGCTTTTTAACTAAAAGAATCTACTCCGTCAGCGGTTCCCAATGTTTCCGGCACAGTGCGGCATACAACTGTTCCTACAGTACTCCAGGGCTTATAGGTCATGATCCTCTTCTGTTATGAATGTGAATGCACTCTTGTAATATAGCTAAAACAGATGAGTGTTCCCATCAAGTTACCAGAAGTGTACACATGACGTGATGAGAGGTTCCTGCACTTTGGTCCCGTGTTTGGATCACAGAACCACAGACTTGTTGAGGTGGGAGGGGACATCTGGAGATCGTCCAGTCCAGCCCCCCTGCTCCAACCAGGGTCAATTAGAGCAGGTTGCTCAGGGTTGTGTCAAATCTGATTTTGAATATCTCCAAGGACCAAGACTCCACAACCTCTCTGGGCAATCTATTCCAATGTTTAATCTCCCTCACAGTAAAATTTTTTTTTTCTTTCTTTTTTTTCTGATGGTTAAATGGTATTTAATGTATTTGAACTTGTGGCTGGTACCACCGCAAAGAATCTATCTCCACCTTCTTTACTCACACCATCAGATGTGAGCCCTCTTTCCTCCAGGTTGAAGAGTCACAGCTCTCTCAGCCTTTCCTCACAGGAGAGGTGCTCCAGTCCCTTAATTGTCTTCATGGCCCTTAAATGGACTTGCTCCAGTAAGTCCATGCCTCTTTTGTACTGGGGATTCCAGGACTGGACCCAGCACTCAGTAGCTTCACCAGTGCTGAGTGAAGGAGATGAATCACCTCTCTCAGCCTGCTGACAACTCCCTTCCTAACACAAACTAAGAGACTGCTGGCTGCCTTTGCCACAAGGGCACATTGCTGGTTTATGGTCAATTTGTCCATTCCCTCCTCTGCAGAGTCCATCTCTGCAGAGCTGCTTTCAAGCCAGTTGGCCCCCAGCCTGTGCTGGTGCATGGGGTTATTCCTTCCCAGATGCAGGACTTCTGCCCTTCCCTCTTCATGACCTTCCTGTTGGCTCATTTCTCCAGGCTCTTGAGGCCCCTCTGAATGACAGCACAACCATCTGGTGTCCCAGCCACTTGTCCCCATTCACGTGCACTCAGGCCCATGTTCCAGGTCATTAATGAACATGTTAACCAACACTGGTGCCAGTATCAATCCCAGGGGTACACCATTAGTGATTGGTCTCAGCTGGACCTTGTGCTGATGATCACAACCCTTTGAGCCTGGCAGTTCAGCCAGTTTTCAATCCACCTTACTGTCCACTAATCTCGTCTATATTTCATCAATATCTCTATGAGAAAGTTATGGGAGAAAGTGTCAAAAGCCTTGCTAAAGTCAAGATAAAAATATCCACTCTGCTCCCCTCATCCACTGAGCTACTGATTTCATCGTAAAAGGCTATTAAGTTGATCAGACCTGACTTCTGCTTTATAAATGCATGCTGACTACTCCCTCCCTGTCTTTCGTATTTTTTGAAATAGCTTCCAAGGTTATTTGCTCCATTACCTTCCCAGGGATTGAGGTGAGGCTGACTGCCCTGTAGATTCCCTGCCAGATTGAGCTGCAGATGGGTTTTGGTGTACCTAACCCCATCACTACACACTTGGACAGTGTCTCTGTATTCCTCCTGTGTCACCTGTCCCTGCTGCCAGCTCTTATTATTCTTTTTGATAGTTGAGTTTTTCAGGAGCTCCCTGCCAAATTTGTTTGACTTTCTGCACCTTGGGATGGATCATTCTTGAGCTTGGAGGAAGTTATCCTTGAAAAATCAAACAGCTCTCCTGGATCCTTCTTTCCAGTGTCATAGTCCATGTGATTGTTCCACACAGGCCCCTGAACAAGCCATAGTCTGCTCTCCTGAATTCCAGGGCTGTGATCCTGCTATTTGCCTTGTTCCCTTCTCCATGGATCCTGAACTCCACATCTCATGGTCACTGCAGCCAAGGCTGTCCCCAGTCTTCACACCCCCTATCAGCTCTTCCTTGTTTGTAAGTATAAGGTCCAACAGAGCATCTCCCCTTGTTGGCTGCTTGATCACTGGTGTCAGGAAGTCATCTTCAATGCACACCCAAAACATCCTCGATTGCTTGTGCACTGCTGTATTGTCCCTCCAGCGGATATTGGGGTGGTCAAAGCCTGCATGAGGACCAGGGCCTGTGCATGTGAGGCTTATTCCAGCTGTCTGAAGATGGCCACAAAATCCAATATTTTCTCTTGATCAGGTGGTTGGTAGCAGACACTCACCACAACATTACTGATTTTGGTCTGCCCAATGATTCTGACCCATAAGCTGTCAGCTGGCTCATCACCTGTCTGCCATTCTCACATCAAGGGCAACTGCCCCTCCTCACCATCTTCGCCTTCCTAATGGTGGATCCACCTGGATCCACTATCACCTTCCTAATAAGCCTGTATCCACCCATTGCAGCACTCGAGTTGAGTGCGCTACCCCACCATGTCTGCATGATCCAAATGAGATTGTAGCCCTGTAACTGCACACAGACATTTAATTACTCCTGCCTGTTCCCCATGCTCTAAACATTGGTGTACAGGCACTTCAGTGAGGCACCAGTTTACAGATTTCTGAGAAAACATATGCAATCCTTTTGGCACTTCATTTGTATGCATAGGCTTGGGGTGGCCCCTTCAGTCCAGTTCCATTGATTGAGGTGTCTCCTGTCCACATCACACTGCATACTTTACTTGCCAATCCCGTCCATCACTCATTGCTGTATTGAGTGTTGCCATCTCTCCTGGCCCCCTTGTTCCTAGTTTAAAGTTCTCATCACCAGGCTGGCCAACCTGTTGGCAAAGATCCTTTTGCTCCACTTGGTTGGGTGGATCTGTCTCTTTCAAGCAGCCCTCAGTCATCAAAGAGGATGCCAGGGCTAGTTGCTCCAGTCACTGGTGGGGATTGTGCCCTATGTCATGTCACTGCTGCTGCGTAGGCACATATAAAGATTTTTTTACCCCCTTCTGCACAAACTGCTGCACTCTAGGCCTCTCTCTAGTACCTGCTGAAAGGGTGCTTGACCCTTCCTAATCTCCTGATTAGGGCTAGAACACCCTTTGATCAAGAACAGCTGCCCGATCTTGTTAAGAGCTGCTAGAGCTTGCTAGAAGCTGCAGCCTCCTGTAACTGTCCTTTCCTAGCAGCTGCAGGAACCTTGATGCGCCTCAGAGAGTTCCCAGGAGTCCTCCAGCAATCCCAGGAGTTCAGGAAGATCTAGAAGCAGAACCCACAAACTGCTGTGCAAGCTGCTGCGTCTGAATTTAACACTGAGGAGGTTAGCTAGAAGCAGTTTGTAATTGCCTGTTTGAGGCATTTACTTCCCCTCCTGCCTGTGCCTAAGGAGCCCCTGACTGAAAGACAGCAAGTGGAGAGGTAGATGAATTGTACTTGTGCACTACCTCTGAACCAAGGCTGTGGGTTGACTGCCTCTTTTATATTTATTATATACAAAAGGATAGGACATGGAATGAAAGCCTTCCTTTGAATTTTGTCCTCAGTTGACTAGGTTTTTTTAATCTTTTCTGCATGTTTCAAGTTGCTCAGAAACAGCCTGCTCTGGATTTAAGAAAACCAGCAATATACCTAATATTGTAGATGGCAGCAGACTCTGCCTACTGCTGACACTTTGTGCTGTTTTGTCATCATAAGTACAATGGAGGAGCACTCTTGTTGTTAAAACTTTTCTTTCCATCTGCTCATTCTGACTTTAAGCATAAGCCTGCTTAACACAAAGGGAAGGCATCCTATCTAGCAAGGAGAGGTTCAGGAGAGTTCACTGTAAACAAACTGATGAGATGAATGTAAACAGGAGCAGCGTGTTCTACTGCAGATGGCTACCCGTCCCTCTTGCCTTATAATTCCCATGTTCATAATGAAATATTTTCATTCCTTAGAATCCTATAATGAAATGTGAGTTAGCAAGAAATGGATTTTTTGAAAATCAGGTTGAATCCTTTTCATCTGCTGCCAGTGATAATGGATGACTGAAGAATTAAAACCCTGAATTCATAGCTGACCTTGCTTTGGGAAGGAGGTTGGTCTAGATTACCTGCTTCCAACCTGAATTTTCCTGTGATTTTATGAATTATCTCCTGTATGAGATGCTATAGCAATATTTTTCAATATAGCAGTTTGGTATTTGACTGCACCAGTACAGATCTTAGCACTGCTATCAAAAAGCGTATCTTACCTAATTTCTAACCCTTCTGTTGTGTTTCTTCCGTAAATTGTTATTGGATGAATGAAGGAATTTGTGATGTACTCTGTTTCTATCTAGAAGCTAATGTTCAACTACTTTAAAGATGGTGAGGAGGCTGGAGCACTTGCCCTGCGAGGAGAGACTGAGGGAACTGGGCTTGTTCAACCTGGAGAAGAGATGGCTTTGGGGTCACCTAACAGCGGCTCCCAGATGAGGAGGTCATCAAGAAGATGGAGCCAGGCTCCAGGAGTCTGACCTCAGAGTTGGGTATGCTTTGAGCAGAAGATTGGACTAGAGACCTCCTGAGGTCCCTTCCAAGCTGAATTATCCTGTGATCCTCACATAACAGGCTCTACATGTGTTCAGAAGATCATAATTCCTGTTATGAAATCTCCAAGCTTAGCACCCCCCCTTGGTAAGGATATATGTAAGGCTCAGGGCTCAGCATTCTTCCCCCCTCCCCCGCCCCCAAAAAAAAAAAAAAAAAAAAAAAACCCAACATTGCGGCAGTAATATGAATTTAATTAGGCTTGAATCCTTGGGTATCATGTTTCTTGCCCTCCTGATTGTGAGAGGAGAGTTGACCATTGTAATCTATGCAGTGATTTGGAGAGAAGTTTGTGGAGAGAATCCAGTGGAAGGATGACTTGTAGTTGATAAATTCAAGGGAGATGATGATTGTTACCACTTTTGGCCCAAGCAGACTAGACCTCTCATTTTTTGATGGTGTGGTCTCTCAGTTTAGTTCCTAACTGGGTATTCTGGTTCCTCCCTCTGTCTTTTTTTATTTCATGTGTCAGGCGTTGGTGAGGGGAGGAGGGCAATAACTCTCACCCTGAAATTGATGTGTTGCTCATGCAAGGAGTGATTGGTAGCATAGCTTTTAATTTCTGATCTTCCTGCATCTCTGGATTTCTTGCTTGCTTTTTAAACATGATTCAGACTTAAAGGATTTCTCTGTAGCTGTGATAGCTACAGCTACGCTTTTTTCTTCTCCCCCGCCCCCGAAGATGAAATTCCATAGAATTAGAAGAAAGCTGCAATATTGTGCAGGATCTATGCATGATATGCATGATCAAGGACTATGCATAATTTGAACTCTCTCTCTGCTTTCCTTACCCCCACTACTCAACACCTATTCCCCTTGTTATATCAGCGAAACACTGAAGTTTCACACTGCTGTTGCTGATGTTGACTTGCAGATATGCACAGTCGATACTCAGTCTGCTGAAAAGCTGGTGGAATCACTTTGAATTGATATTATTGAGCAGCTGATCTTCAGCTTTCCTTCTTGCTTTTCAATCTATTTCTAGGCTAAGTGGTTCAGAGAAACCAGAGCTGCTGCTTCTCAGAGGAGAAGGGTTAGCACAAAGGTATCAGTTCCACTCCCTGTCCTCTGCTATGATCCATACATTTATTTTGTTTAAATGGTACCTAACATCTACCACTGTGCAGGGTCTAGGAGAAGCTGTTGCTTTTGTGGCTAGGGGAAATAGCTTGTGCTCCAGACTCTGTTTCCTTGCTCCATCCAAGCCCAGATGGTGAGATGAGTGGCAGAGCTGCAGTCCTGTCTGTTCATATCACTGAAATGTAATCTCTGCCTTGCTGCTTTCATTTCTAGGTGAAGCCCGGGCTATTGATTTTGCAGTGTTGGAACTGCCTGCATATGTTTGGAGATACAACTGCATCATTATTATCATTGTGGTGCCTTCTCATCTTTGTTAATGATCCCTGTAGTGATGAAAAGAAAAGGAAGAAAGTTTGCTCTCTTCTGAGAGTCTTCAAAGATGGGACATCAGACTGGATATTAGCAACTATACCTCCTTTTGATTTAAAGGAATATTTATAGGATTGCAATAAGCAGGTTTTGCAAACTACAAGCATAGAAAAAAGCATTTTTACCTACAGGAATGCATATGAGTACACACAGCTTTCCTTCCAGATGAGTTCTAGGACATCTGTATGTTGTGCCTTTGTCTGAGAGGAATCTCTCAGTTGCCCTGAATTTCTCAAAGCCAAGCTGGTTACATTGTTTTTTCAGTCTTCAGTGGCTTTGACTTCCAGTTACTAAAAACTGATATACAATAAAGGAATATTCTAAATCACATTTATTCTTAAATCTAAAGTGAAGTGTTGCAAGCTAAAGATTTGTTTTTATTCTTTCACATTTATAATTAAAGAGGCCTCTTTCTAGTTCTAGGAACTTATAAAAATTAAAACATTTTTGATAAAAGGAAGAAAGTTTTTAAATGGATGAAATACCTCAACATATCAGTTTTCTCTCTCTGTCATTCCAAAAAGTTGTTGCTTATTGTACTCACTCTGAAGAGCTTTGCAGATATTTTCTATAACTCTTTTATTTAAGCCTGGGTTCATTTTGAAATGGTACCAAGAAGTTGACTGAATGGAGGCAAAGCAAGGATTTAATGAATAGCCTATTGCAGTAGATGTCAGAAAGTTTATGCAATCTTACTTCACCTTGCCCCTTAAATATGTGTGTAAATACATGTATACCTCACCCCCCTTTCTACTGGCTTGTCCAAAAATCCTCGCATCCCAACCTCCAACTTCTTCATCTTGGATTGCAACAATTCATGTTTCTTTCCTCTCCCACATCCTCAGGAACTCTTCAACACAGGCTCTGATAGAGCCAGCTCTCTCCCTTGTCTTTGATTCCTGTTACTTCAAAATAACAGTAAACTTTTGATGTGAAAATTTCAGGAGAAAGAGAGGTGGATAAGGCAGAGAAGGATAGGAGAGAAGATACAAAGGTTGAATGACATTTTCCTGGGACTTTTCGTTGGAAGTTTCCCAGCATAATCAGCCTGAGAGCTACTTCCTAAAGGTCTAACTACAAAGTAAAATGTAGGTGTGATTGTAGCATATGAAGAATAAAATGAATATACTTATATCTCTCCCGGTAAGTATGCAACAACACAGGGGCTAATAACTAAAAATCAAACTCTCTGGGTGTTCAAAGTACATGGTTGCCCATCTGTCATTGCATCTCCATTGTTGTATTACGGTGCATACTGAAGCTAGCACAAAGATACCCATGTACATTTCATTCTCTGATGTAAACAATCCTACGAAACTGGAGACCTTGGCTTAACTTCTCCTTGCTGCCAAATTAATGGTAAAGGATATGATATTCCAGTAGTTCAACTCTCCACCCATTCTGTCCCATAAATGGGAATTTACCCTTACTAAGACTATAATCCTAGGGAATCCGATAGGAGGAAGTCTTGGTCTGACTGACTTTACCGTATTTTTTTGGAAATGCTCAACATCTACCTGGTACCTTGGCCCCACTGTGCTGCACACTTTGGACCAATTTGCCTTACACACACAATTGAATTCTGCACAATGCACAAAAGTGCATTCCTAATCACATGGCATATATTTGGAAACCTTCTTATCTCACAAATTACAGATCAATCATAAAGAGTTCTGGAGACGTCGTGGTGCCCTGCTTCTCTTGTGTGCGAGCCATTAACTACAAGAGTGGATTGTAAGTCATTCTGGACTCCTCCTTTGATACAAAAAGTTTGTGACCCTTTTGGGACCTCCTCTTTAACATTTTGAGAATTTCTGAGCAGCATTTGAATTGGTTGTTCTGACTTCAAGATATTTTCGAGCCTTTTTACATAGTGAAGACCTGTTGTTGGCATAATAACTCATGGAATTGCTCAGGGTCAATTAAAAGTAAACATTACAATTAAAGCTAGTTAGGCAGAAATCAGCTAAAAGATCAAAAACAATACTTAGCTTACCAAATTAAACTGTAGAATGTCGTATCTGGGAAGATAAGTTAGATTGCTTTATTTTAGAACAAGATACTGTTTCTACAAAATACTTCTCGTATAGTTTACAATTCTTATTTTTAATCTTTCCCCAAGAGGCTGGCTTGAAGTTTATTGTACTGTGTTTTCTAGTGCACTCATAATTTCAGATCTATTTAATTTCTTCCTCTTATCCTTTTTTGTTTTAGTATTTCCCACAAAGATTTATTCAGGTTGGAAAACTTATTTTATTTGACTTTTTTTTTTTGTACTGCTGCTTCAAATGGCTCTTCATATCCTTTTACTTCTTTGTTAATTGTATTTTATTTTCACCTGTTTAAAGCTATTTCCCCGAGAAGTTTGGAGGATTAAGCTTTTGTTCAACAACAAAGAATTCAAGTCTCAAGTTCAGATTGTAACTAGTCACATATGTGTGCGTATAACAAGCTTGAGACTATGCTCAGATCCCCTGCCCTTTTTTATCTTTCAAGGGGGAATAACTTGAGCTTGCATTTCTACAAGGTGTCTGAATCTAACATGTTTATTTGGGATCACATTTACTGCAAATATTAACACTTGTTTAAAATTCTGTGCAATTACTCAATTCAGTGCTTTAATTTTTACTGATATCTATAGTCTTTACCTATAAAAAAACCCTTTTAGATGTCTTTTTCAGTTGAAATTGAAATATCTTTAAATGTAGTTGGAAATATTTTCCACTGCACTGGCAGATCATGGTACTCCGACTTGGGCACAAATGCAGTAACAGCAGCAATATCAGTAAAATGACCCTGTGCAAAACCATCTAAATAAATGCTAGAGCAAATATATCCTCCCTGTGTTCTAAGTTCATATTGTTTTAAAATGCTACATATCTTAGTAACTCAGAGATGGAAGAAAATATTCCAGATAAATTATTAGGCATTTTTTAAAGATGCCTAAGGAACTATGGGCTATGCTTTGCTTTCAATAGCATGGATGTAAACTGGTTATGGTAGAGCACATCAGAGTCTTTCAGGGCGTGTTTTTGTTTCAGTATAATGGAAAGACATGCCATTTATAAAGCATTATGATTAGCGTGATTTTTAAATTTTTTTTTAGATCCGTGTTGTTCAATTGGTTTCTGTAGGTCATAACTGAGTTTTTTTAGCAAGCTGCAACACCTACCACTAATTTCCTAAGTGTGCTTAAGCCAATCAAATGATAAGTTAATATCTAATTTTAGAGCTAACCCAGAAATATTTTTGCATTCACTTTCGTGTTAGTAACTATAATATGGCTTTAATGTACTCTGTACAGTTCCTCTGATCTATCAAACATGGATGATGCATTTCTGACAATCCTCTTTTGACCCGTGCTGTGATCGTAAGTGTTAGTAGGTTGCAGGACACTTTTGTGGCTATACTTTGCAAAGCAGCACTGCCTTTTACAAATGCATTAAACATTAATACAGACAAATGTGAAGTTTTATAGTGCAGAAGCTTTATTTGCTTGGACATGTATTTATTTTTTATTAATAATTTTTACCATACCACACATTTCTCTTTAGAATTTGAACTCTGAAAATGATTCTTTGGACTTAGTAAATGTTGTTTCATTGAAGACCAAGGGAACAAATGAAAATCACTCAGATTTACATTTCAGTGAAATATCATAAGTAATGCATGAAGTGTGTTTCAGAACTGACTTGTACAGGGCCTTAAGTACCTTGTAGCACTCATCACCTTCCATAAGGAAACTGCAGAGAAGAGAAATTCTTCCCCCTTTCTTTTCCAAACCACAGAAAATCTGGAAAAATGGTGATGGAGGCAATCATTGGTCAAAAAATATCCAAAATGCTTATTTTTAATTATCAGGGAATGTCCTGATTTAGTTAGTTGTTACTAACTATGGCACATCACAGAAAATACTTGTATTCTTGATGCATGACGTGCAAAAGTCACTGTGAGGACTTTTCAGTATGAGTTTAATATGAATGGATAGGTCCCCTACCAATAAACCTGCTGATGGAAACAACCACACCATCTCAGAGCACTTACAAAAACTTCTTTCTAAAGCTCCTCAGGTATTTTTCTTTGCTCTGTGAGGATTTGGGATTCAGACTCCAGTTTTAAAATGATTGTTTCATCTGATATGAAAACGGTTTTTCCCCTAAGCCGACAATAATGCACCCTCTGTCTGTCTATTGTTATCTGAAATGTATTCCTAAAGCATGACCTGCTTTTTAAATAAATAAACCCTTCCCATCATCTACTACTACACATCCTTTGGCATATTAACACAGCTGACCTTTATTATGCTATATAATCCTGCAGTAACTTCAATACTTTTCATTCAAATATAACTCCTCTCTTGTATAACATGTACTAGGTTGCCAGTATAAGTTCTCATGTGCATAAATCTACTGCAAGGTTATAAAAACCTAGAAGAAATGCCAAATCGTAATTAATAAACAATGTGTGCACACACATGCAGTATGAAGAGGAGAGAAAATAAAGATTTCAATGACAACTCTAAGCAGCTGCTGTTGACATTAGAAATTCAAGGATTAAAATGATATCTGCATTGAAATGCTAACAAGTATGATGATTTAGACAGTATGCCCTGTTTCTAATTATTATGCATAGCTTGCATATAACATAAGTAGTTGTAACCTTTGTGTGAAGAGCAAAGTCAGGAAATGTTAATCCATGGGGAAACCATCACTCCTCTCCAACATCCATATAGAAACTCTAGCTCAAATGATTGCTCTTGTTCTCCAGTCCAGGGGAAAAAACATCCTCTTTGCAGTTAAATATCCCCTTTTATGCTGTGTGTGCATTAGTCAAATTGATTTCCATGAGAGTTCTCCAGGCTAAGTTGTATAACACTGTCATTCAGTGCATCTGCAAAGGGAGCTGTAAGGGGGAAAAATAAGAAATGTTAGAAGAAAGACCCTCTGAAAACCTGGAAGTAGCAGCTTTATCAAAGCTGGCAAGACTTGAGACTGGAGAGCCAATATACAGCTTGTCTGGAAAGTAAGTGTCTGGTGGGAAGGCCAGATTTTGATTTTATATTTCACTTGGAGCTCTGTTCTTCCTTCTCTCCTACAGATGGGCTAGTCACCTGGCTGAGGCTAGTTTTTGGGTGGGCAGGAAAGGACTGCTGTAGAAGGGTATGGTATCTACATCACCAAAGGCTTCTTAAGACCACTTTTGGCAAAGATCTGTCTCTAATGCTTATGCACAGGTCCTGCCTTCTCAAGGTCTATTCTGGTTACCTTTTGAATGACTCCATAGCAGTCATTCCTTGACACTTCTGTAACATGAATTATATGAAGTGGTTTCATCTGAAGAAAAACAAATACTGTCATATTGTTGGAGTGCTAGGGCTAGATACTAGATACACATGCTAGAGAAACAGCATGTGACTGATCACAAAGTGCAAGCAAATTCTTTCGGAGAGTAGACATCGCTATTTGATAGTCTGATCATGATCCTCAAAGCTGTTGTGCTTTTCTTGTTCCTAGCTTCATGGTTACTTCACTAAGTGAATATCTGTTTATATTTGAAAGGATTTAGTCAGCTTCAAGTAAGTGACAACTGCTTGCCCTGATTTTCATATTTCTGCTCAAGAACTTGTGATTTTTTTTTTTTTCATGCACATCAATGCATACTGTTGCCATCACAAGTTTTTTGCAGTTGAATAATTTCTTCTTCTCACTTGGATCCATCCTAAAGACTCCTGTTTTAAGTATTGCACTGCTTTGGCCTCTTAGTCATCCTTCTCCAACAAAAACAGAGAATGTTAAATAATGAAATACTTACATTTGGAAATTTTTTTGTTCTTTAATATTCTCTTGTGTTCTGTGTCTCTCTTATGTATTTTACACATACACTTTTCAGTGCATGGTCTATCTGCACTTGTACAATGCAGAGGTCTTGTCAATGATAAACAGCTAACAAATAGTGTCCTCACACTTAAAGTCTGTAATGTTCCCCAAACAACAAGATTTTGGTTACTGAGCCATTTCCAGTGTCTATCTTTCAAATTCTGCTCCAAATTCCATTGCACACTCAGCTGCAATACAAATACTTTTAGCTGATGGGAAAATACTGAGATTCCTCTTAACTTTCTAGGCAAAAAATGAAGCTTCACAGAGGTAATTTGATCTTCTGAAAACAAAGTGTAAGATAGTTCTGAAATCTTTGTTTCAAATTTGCGTGTGTTCACCCACCCCCAATTTCCCAGTTTTTGGCTACACTACAGAACTTCGTGGTTATTCTTCTGAGGGAAAATATATATTGAGTTTGGGCTCAGATCATTCCCAGAGTCTTACAGAAGAAAGAATAGTTTACATTTCCTTAGAACAGCTCACGGCAATAACTAGACCTTAGCAATAAACCTCATTTATATTCAAGAAGGTAAAACATACACAGCAGCAATAAGAAAGAAAAATCAATGGAAATAGAAGTGGGTATCAAAGCTTCATAATACAGGTGCAGACATAGAAAGAACTGTTTCTATCTTAGTCATATTAGGTATGATCTAAGCAAACAAAAGGCCTCTTGAGAACTAGCCTCAAAAACTAAGGCACTAGAATAAGGAGGTGAAGGCTTTGATCCCTACACAGCTATTTGGGATTTGAGCGGACATGATGGCTACCAGGGTGAGCTAAATCTGTAGTATGGAAATGCTGAGCTTTGGGGAGAAAGAAGTGTGTTTGAGGAGAAGAAACTCTTATGGCTCAGATTACATTACGGTGTATCTTGTATTTTAAAAGCATATCAATAACTCAGGGACTGAATCTGTAGCTGTACTAGCAAAATCAATGCTGTGTCCTCAAACAGAACAGGATGAAAATTATGTCTTTACAAGGCAGAAAAATAAACACACATTAAAGAAATTCAGGATCGTGGCATTTTTCATCAGGTTTTATTCCTAGCTGTTACTTTGACTCTTCATAAACTGTTTCGTGAAATTATATTTTAATCGTTCATCATATTTTTCCACCTGGTGCTTTCACATCAGGCTGTGGTTATGGATTTTTTTTTTTCTTAAAACCATTTTATTAGTGGCTTTTTTTTCTTTTCATTAAATCGAGCACCAAAAAGTATGTTTAACATATTTATGTAAACATTCTCAATCTCAAAACATGCAGATGTTTGTCTCCTTAAAAAAAAAAAATTGCTATTGGGGTGGACTTCATATGTTAAATTTCAGCTTGTAGTAAATTTTTACAGTTGAGTTATAAACCTCTGGGAAATGGTGGGGTGGGTTATCACAGAAATGCTAATACAACCCTAACTCCAGCAGTGATGTTGTAATATAAACATCATTAAGTTTCCATTCTCACGGAATGCTTCGTGTACAGAATATTTACATTTATAGTACTATAGTGTATCTTACAGTATCCCTCCAGGTAACAGTGAAATGATAGTTTCATGAGGAAAATTATGTGACATTATTTTAATATACCCATGCTGATTTAAGCTCAGGGAAGCTCAGGAGCAGGATTGTCATAATGCTTCCCTATATTAGCCTGGAAAGTATTCAGCCCCTTTTAACTGTTAGTTTAGTTGTTGCTCAGAGAATGACGAGAATTCGGAGGACTTTTTATCCCTCTGGCTTCTGCAGTAATTATATTATACTGGATAGGTTTTTTGTTAAAATAAATCTAATATTCAGATTTGCTTTGTATGAGGTTCAAATATGAAATAGGTTTTTTTCAATGTATTTTTGCTACCTGTTTGTATGTTTACTGATTTACCTATGTAGGTTTTATACTAGGTGTCATTTACCCTCAAATGCCAGTGGATAATTGCTTTGCATTCTAACCATAGCAGGAAAAAGTGTAAAGGGGAAATCATTACACTGTTTGGAAGGAGATAATTAGAGCTACACCCTTTTCTTGGTCTTATTTTAAGAATGGCAATGAACAGAAAAAAAAAAGAAAAAGAAAAACCTTTGAAAAAGAGATTGTGATCTTTTGTCACTGAGGATGGACATTAAGGAGGAAGGAACCATTGATGAAGGCAAAGAAAGACTGAGACTTACCAAAGTCAGTAAGGGGCAATGAAAGTTGTGTGAAATCACTTGCAGCATTTGAGCCTGGTGAACTATTCTCTAGCATTTATGTTCATACTGACTAGCACAGTAGTGTTATTTCTGTTTTGTTTTATTCCCTGAAGATGAAGACACTTACGTTTTTGAAAATACAAGGGGATTTGCCTGAACAGAGTAAGAAGCAAATTTTATATACTTTACTGAATGTCTTCCAGATATTTTGAATGTAGAGATTAATGTTGGGTCTGATTTTCAAGGGTTGGTGCCAGGACTGAACCTGCAAGACTGCACAAGAGGATATATGTGCATGTGTTGTTTACATGATGCAGGTTAACTAAACAGACAAACAGGAGTTATTCATAACAACTCCTCATGTTACTAAATAAATGTTATATAGCTGTACCTTAAGTATGAATGTTCTGAAATAAAGTATTTCCATCGAGGTGTAATGGTCCAAGTAGGGGTCTCTTCCCTACGAAAAGGTAGCATCTTTTGTCCCCAGAATGCATGTGGAAAGGCAACTGCAGATTGCCTCTAATGGTGAAGAAAGGACCATGGTGAATCTTTTGCTCTGAAGATGCATTTGGGCTAAGACTTTTCCCAGAATATATCTGAAAAGCTATTCTGTAGCATTCCACTGCAAAATTAATTTACTGGAGTTATGATTGTATCCCTGCAGAGCTTTGTTTGATCCAAAACACACAGCAGCTACCAAGTACTCTTCTGTAGAGTGCATGCAGCTATAAGAGAATGACATTTGAGTTAATTAATCTGTGGAAATACTGTTAGAGAGAAAGAGACTAATGTTGAGGACTTGACAGATTCTACTTGCTTTCTGAAAATACTTCCGTGACAACAGATTCCAGCAACAGGCATCAGTACCAGGAAACCACCTTGCTAATCTCTTCCGTTGTGTTTCTCTGCACTCAAAGAGCAATCACGTATTTTCTGTTGGAATGACTCACATTTTAAATTAATGACAACAAAATAAGAACAAAAATAAAGCTCCATCAGAGAGAAAGAGTGCATTTGTTTTTTCTTCACAGCCTTCACTGAAATGAAATCAAAATGACTGCTAGTCTCTGTAGACCACTCCAGCTTTTTAGAAGCTTAGCTCATGGCAACAGCCACAGCATATATAGGTATCTAATTGCAGTTATGTTTACAGTTGTGTATAGATGTTTTCCACTTTAATGAGATTTTCTCTAAGTATTGTCGCCCATGACTTCTCCTCTCAAGGTACTGAACCTTGAGATTGTTTCCTTAACTCTGCCCTATCCCGGTGAAGGCACTATCCTTCACTGAGAGGATGTAGGACTACCTATGTTAGGAGCATGACCAGCATTTCCCTTTAGAGGATGTAGGCTGTTACTGTTATAGGAAATGGAGCTACTCCTGAGTGTACGGCAAGTGTGTTTTGTGGGGCTGGGAGGTTATAGTCATTAGAATAATTTCAGAGCTCAGATCTTGCTCTTAGATGCAGAGATTGTCAGCCAGCTGTCAAAAATGACTGAATTAAGTATCAAAACAAAAATAGCTGAACTGAGAAATTATTCTAATCTTATTGCTCAGTCGCTTATTTTATTGTGATTAAGCTTTGTCATTTAGAAATACGGAATAAAATGGTACATCTTTCCACCGACACACACATTTAAGTTGCATGATCCTCTGCGACTAGTAGCTTACACCATTTATTTCATACAGCCTGTAACTCAACCAGAAACACTATGCTGGTAAACACTTGTCACTTCAACAATTTTTGAAAAAAGTTTTATTTCTGTAATCTCAAAGGCAGATAAGTATCCAATCCTTAACGGGGAGAAAAGTGTTAAAATTCAGACATATGTGGAACTTCAAGAAATTATCTATGATAGAGGAACTTGCTGAACAAATTGAGAAAGTGGGTGTGAGGATACCTGTAAACATAGCCATTGTCATGTATTTTAACCTATTTTTATGCTGCTGAATGTGTACACTTACAATGTGTCCCGGGCATACACAGAGGCTGTCTTTTCATCTTATGTTGGAAGAAAGGAAGAACTGGTCTTGGGCAGGGAAGAAGCATGACATACTGCAGTAGGCTCCTCTTTGATCACTGAGGCTCCCTAGATGTGGATTTTTTGGAAGCACCTGCCCCTGACCCACAATAAAATTAGTCATTAGAAAGAGCAAGCCAAAGGCCTCCAGAGCAAGAGCAGTCCACGTTCAGAAAGAGTTAGGCATTAGATGGTTAAGAGGTAGTGAGAGAATCCAGATTCTGAGTGTTCACCTTATGATCTTGTCCTGGTTTCGGCTGGGATAGGGTTAAATTTCTTGCTAGTGCTGTGTTTTGGATTTAGTATGAGGAGAATGTTGATAACACACTGATGTTTTCAGTTGTTGCTAAGTACCCTCCTAGTCCAAGGACAGCTCCCATGCCTACTGACTGAGCTAGGTACACAAGATGGGAGGGAACATAATCAGGACAGCCAGCCCAGCTGGCTAATGGGGTTTTCCATACCATGTGACGTCATGCTCAGTCATGAATGGTAGGCGTGATCCAGGAAGTACCGATCGCTACCTGGTTATCGATCAGCGCGGGTGGTGAGCAATTGCATTGTGCATCACTTATTTTGTATATTTTATCATTATCATTATTATTCTCCTTTTTCTGCTTTATTAAACTGTCTTTATCTCAACTCACGAGTTTTTCTCACTCTTACCCTTCCGATTCTCTCCCTGTCCCACTGGGGTGGGGGGGGAGTGAGTGAGCAGCTGCGTGGTATTTGGCTGCCTGCCAGGTTAAACCACGACAGATCTCCACAAATGGGACCTGTGAGAATGCTAGTTGTCGTATTTTGGGAAGTAGGCTTGCCAGCAGTAAGGGGTAATTCTGAATGGCAGTATTACATATTCAGGATCAATGATCCTTGACTGGATCTTTTTGTCTCTCTGTGTAATTAAAGATTCTGCACTTATCACGTAGGTTGATTTTATACTCCACATCTTTGCACTCACATAGAAGAGAGACGGTTTTCTGCAGTGGAGTAAAAGGATGCACTGGGTCTGTGATGGGCTATCAGGTTGCTAGGGTATTGCAAGTGGAGATAGTTAATAATTTTGAAAGTTGTAACTGGCCAGGAATGCATCCCTGGTGCTTTGTTGCAGTGATACTCACAGAGTGCCTTTTTCTAAGGGCGCTCGTGAATTAACTGGGCCCTTTGGAAGTCGCTACCTTGCGAGTTGTATCAATGCGTATCTAATAAGTTGTTTCTTTTTTTTCCTCATAACTGACAGAAAACCAATCAAACAGAAACCTTGTATCTGAGACATGATTTCCTTCCTCTCCTCACCGCTTTCTAGGTACTCGTTGACTTTTCTGTCTCTTCAGGTAATGCCCACAGCAATACGGTCCACATTTTTCCTTGCTTGTCTTACTATCCACCAGCCTTCACCAAATACAATTGTGAAATAAGAGGTTTTGAGAAAAGATTTTAATTGCTAACATGGAATCTCTTTTCAGGCCTCTCTGCGTTCATTTCTCTTGCTAGAGAAATTTCTCAAAGGGGAGGAAGGGAAAGAATATTTGATCTCAGTTTCCAGTGCCCAGCACATGAAAGATGAGACAACTACTTTACTTAATTCTTCACATGAAGTCTATTAACCGCAGTGGTCTTTTCAAAGTTATAAAGTTGTATTATGATAAAGCCAATTAGTATTCCATTTTGTGGAATCTGTTTTCTGGTTTGGAGTTTGGGGTTTTTTTCCTTTTTCTTTTTTTTTTTTTTTTCCCTAAGATGACATTGTTCCTTAGCTGGTGGGGTTTTGTCTGTTTGGGTTTTTGTTTTGGTTTTGTTATAAAAATATATAAGAGAGAGTTTGGAATAATTAGAGAACAGAAATAAATCTGAGCTGAAAAAAATATCTTGAACGTTTCAGTGTCAGAATTTTCGTTTCCCAAGGGCACTTAAGCTCTGAAAGAACAAAGTAAATGTCTGGCTGTGGTGAACTCATACTCAAAAGCAGTGAGTTGAAATCCTTTTACTTACACTGTTGAATATCAGTGGAACTGTGTACTACACTGTACAGGTAAGAATTAATTGTCATGACTGTTTCTTAGCATCTTTTTGCAAGAAGCTTAACATTTTGATGGGGTAGCCTCTTGCACTTAGTATTCTAGTGTTATCTTGGTGGATTTGGCAAACTGCTAAAAACAAATTTCCCTAAAAAGAAAGGATAGGACTCCATAGGAAATGGATCTGACTTCATCTGCTGTCCTCTCTCTGTTTATACCTCACTTTGTCTTTCACAACAAAGGCAAAGTTGATACTTTTTACAAGTTCGGGAAGGTATTTGCTATTCTGGAGATAATCTGAAATCTTTGGAATGACTTTTTAAGAAGCGTAGTATTTGACTATGAAAATGAAATGTGTACCTTACTTCTTAAACAAATTCTTCTAAACTACTTGTTATATCTCTGTCAACAAAATGCTTACATGTGAGCTCAACTCTGGTTCAAAGCATAGCTAGTATTATGTGGAGGCATACTAAATGGAAGAGAGAGAGAACAGAGGTGTAAATTTTGTCAAAAATATCATCAGAGGTTATCTCATGTTTGAAATGGAGAGAGAGGGAGCGGGGAGAAAGAGGCATTTGTCACACAATAGCTATCAGCCTAGTGAAGGGGGCACTGACCTTTGGGATTGAGGATCCTGCTTCAAATTCTAGCCCTAGAACAGGCTTGCAAGCTAAATTTTGAAACTGAGTCATCTTTTTATTTTTTTGCTATAGACTTTCTTGTGTTTCTTAAAATTGTACAAGGATGAACTACCAAATGTAGACTTTTCTTTGCATATCACCTCAACCAATTGCAAAAGTACTGCAATGGGCGAAAGGCTCCACCCTCAAATGAAAGAATATAGCAGCTGGTTTTGTACAACGCACAGAAGCATCTTCCGTGTGTACAGCAGAGACGTCTGGGATCTTCCTGCCTATTATCGTTAGAGCACTGTAGATACCACCCGGGTAGAATACTATGTTTTTAGATCTTCCATTTTATCTGTGTATCTGTGAGGCTCTCCCCCTCCCTCCCCCCGGAAGGTTTCATAAGCTCCTCAACACTACTATTGCTGTTCCTTCCACTTCCAAGTGGCACTTCATCACAAATGGCATTCAATATACTATGTTTTGAGCACTGTGAAGGCTAATATTAGAGAAGACCATGGATTTTATACCCAGCAGCAGTGTTCTCGGTTATTATGACGGTAGAGGCATGTACAATACATTTCTAAGTACTTCAGAGACTAAAGCTGACCCTTTCTGGGATAACTTACTGAAAGGTCTCTCTAGTGTCAGTTTGTCAGCGTAGTTTTCTTTCTGAAACCTGTAATTGAGAATGGGTAAAAAAAAAAGTGCATTTTGTAGGAACTCCTATAGAAATGCAAGTACTAAACTGAAGGTAGCAGTGAGCAAGGTTGGAATTGCTAGGGGAAGATGACTTGAGAATAAATTGATTTTAAAACCAGCAGTTTTATAGCTCCCTTCCTCAAGATAATAAAGACTTGGTGCAGGTTACAAAAATTCTATCATAGCAATAAAAGCTTTATAAAAATATTTGAAAACATCTTATTTTTATAGAAATATAGCTGTGTAAAGTCTAGTGCCAAGTGAAACATCTAATGCTAGTTTAAACGTAACATCCAACTAACATTGCTGTCAGTGCAATGCACATACCCCAAACAGGTTCATATTTTGGATCTGTGCATAGTTTTACTTAGGTCTAACTCCATATCCAGGTGAGTAAACAGGTATTGCCTTGGAGTCTGCAGGCATTTTTGTATATTTTTGGGAAATGGAGTATTGTTATCTGCCATTAGTCCTGGATTAGGAATTATTTCCTCACTCTTGTGTTCTCTTTTGCCTTTGTTGATCAAATGTGTTCAACACGATTTTCATGCATAAAGTAATATATGTGCAGTGGAATCCCCTATTACTCATGCTTACAGTTTAGTGGGGATGTAGGAAACTCAAATTTAAGTGCCTACTCTGGCCGTCCAGCAACAGCCCGAATCTCTGTTTCCCACTTTGTAGGCAATGACTCCAACCCTAGATCTCCTGGTGTCTTTGGGATGGAAGAGTATTTCTGTCTCCATGGTTATGATCAGAAATGTTATTCCAGATATGAAAAATATTTCTTTTTTCTTGCTCATCTTTGGAGGAGCAATGGTGAAGAAAGTTCTCTGTGAAAAAAGAAAACTGTTTTTGTGTATTCAGTCAAGACTGGTTTCTGCTAAAATGCAGAAGTCGGTCAATATGCTAGTAATATTGAAATTCTTGTTTGTCCACTTGCTTGTTAACTTCAGCAATAACTTTGTGGTAGCAAAGTGTCAGCTATGTTGTGCATATATCTCAATACCCAACAAACCTTAGCGAACTTCACCACTCTCAGTTACACAATACATTTTTACAAGCATTTTACATCCTCCCTGCCCAGAGGAGGGCGAGTCTAAAATTAGACTCCTAAATTGCTAGGGAGGTTGGGATTTTCAGAACCTTCAAGTGACTCATAATCAATTCTTATTAAATTAATTCAGACTTCTACATTTTTAATACAGGTGAGAACACTTTCAAACACTGGGCAATAGGCCAATAAATAACACCACTGCTTATGGATGCTTTTGTGGTAGAAGAAAGACTACTAAGAGCACAATACATTATTAACTTATGAAAAGTAGGAAAAAATGTAGTAAGAAAAAGATAAGGCAAAATGCCCTCACTTACAGACCATTATGTTCAGTATCAATAGACTACATATCATATAAACAAATAGGTGTTAGATACTAAAATAAAACGGATTTTCATGGAAAAGTGAGTACCCCATTTTACCTTGCACCTTTGAAAAAATCTCCAACACCGTTGTAAGATAGCATCCAAAACCTCTTCAGCGGAATAAACTGAAAATAAACTGCATTAATTCAGTAGTCAGGCTTCTGACAGCCACAGAACAAGGAAAAGTTTGTTGGTCTTTTTTTTTTTTTTCTTAAATATTTTAAGACTAATGAAAGAGTTATGGAAATGTCACCTTCAATTCAGAAAATAACATGCGTTCCTCTGAATCCCACAATTTCATGCTGAGGTTAGTTAGTTATAAGGCGGAAGCAGACTACTAAGTTGCTCTACTTCAGTGTTACTATTTTGGTTTTCTTTACTCAAGGTGTTTTTCATGTCTCTGATAATAAATGGACCTTTTTCATACTTTCTCAAGGGAATGGATGCTTTCTGTGCTTTGCTGGTATTGTGGAAATGTAGATGGGAGTTAGCCATTTAGTAGCATTTGCCCATCGTAAGTTTTGCATCGTGTTAGGTGAAATGGTGAATCTCTAAACATTAGGAGTTGTGTACTTTGAAACTACCCCTCTGTTTGTTTTTTGTCTGGGTTTTTTCAAAAAGTCATCTTTTGTACCTGATAGATGTTTTTATATTTTTTATATTAGAATAGCACAAGGCTAGTGACTACTACATTAAAATTATTTAACTATAATTAATTCAATATTACGGAAACCCTCCAACTATGGTGCTGATGTGTTTTCTGTATTCTTCAACCCTTAAATTTTAGAAGAGATGAATTTGCACCTCCAATTTTGCTTAAGAGCCTAATATTGTATAACTGAAGGCATTCTCTGCACTTTCTATTGTATTTAGCTTATCTTTTCAGAATGCCATGATGGTCATGCTTACCAGTTCAGTAGGCAGACGCTTGCTGGAGGTGACTGGGTATTTCTGAGCACAGATAATGAATTGAAGAAACTTTAATCGATGGGCTGTTGCTCGAATTCTGTATCAAGTGGATAGCTGCTGAAGCTGTGTCTTTCATGCACTGCGAACCACGTAGAAGGACCCTTTGAATAACTTCTGTACAAGTGATTGCCTACAGTATAGCTACTTAGCAGAAGGCCAAGGCTTGCTTTCATGTTTAATTGTACTGAGAAATTGCAGGATTTCTTTCCAGTCAATTCCATCACTTACAGAAAAACTTGCCTGTCTTTTAGGGGAAAATGGGGAAGATGGGGGAGATGCATATAAACACTAGAGTGATTTTGCCTTCAGAGTGATGAAAAGTGGGCAGCTACTGCAGAAGCTTGCCCATAAAAACTGAACAAACCTGTATAAAAATAGTATAGGAGAGATATCAGGAAGGGGCCAAGTTGACCTTGGAATAAAATTAGACTCTGAAAACTATCTATTCTCAAATAGCTGCTTGAATTCTGTCAACTGTTTTGCTCTCAGACCGTTTTCCAGTTGATGGGCATCAGTAACACAAAAGGCATTGTCAGAATTGATTGTAATTGCCCCTTGTCAACAGTCTCAACAAAAAGACAAACACCGAATGTGCCTTAGGACTAGGTATCTCTTCTCTCCAAAGGTGGCCATCTCAGTAGATGCTGAAGAGTAATAATTTGCTGATTATGTATGCGCTATCTGATGTGATGAACAGAGTGCCTCAGGCTGCATCTCCATAAGATGGTAAATCTGGCTTTTGAGTGGAGAGCAACAAATAAAAAATTGCTCAAATGCAAAGCAAAGCACAGAAACAGTATTAAGCTCACTCTGCCATCTCAGCAGTTCTTGTTCAGTTATTTAGCGTCTGTCCTCCCACAGCAGGCATAGATTTGGAATAAGCATTGTATTGCTTGCTGTGTGGGTGGCTGGGGAAATATGTAATTGTGTGCTTGCACTTGATCCAGATCACATTTGTTCTGCCAGCAGGCCAGACAATACATATATTAAGTATCGATAAATGTTGAACCATGGCTTCAAATGTCCAAGACTCTTTCTCCAAAGTACTGAATAGTACTGAATTTAAAGTTTAGAAGGTTTTGTTTCATTTATATGAAATAGCAGGAGCTATTTTGGACTCAGTAGCTGACTTCTCTTGCTATATATCTTTCCTGTAGAGAAGGCTGATGTAGTTTCAATTAAAAATTGTAGAAGAAAAATGGAATTTTGACTCTTTAAATTTTTAGACTTTTTTCAACATTTTTATTTTTCACACCTTTCTAATTTCAGGGGAAATTTATCTTTTTTTCCCACAAAAAAAAGTGTTTCTCATAGAGTTTTGAATTTTCCTTCTTCTAAAAGTAAAATTGAAGGAATCTGCCTTGCACAAAATGTGGCAAAATGTTGAGGAAAAACCTTACTTAGCATACTTTTGATCCAAGACCATTTTCAGCAGAAATAAGTACCCTTTAAGAAAGTTTCTGTAAAACAACTTTATTTATAAGCTCTAATTGTTGTCTTCTGATATGTTTCAAGCAGGTGTAATTCTTTTGGTAATGCATGTTTTTTTAGGACCAGAAGGTCCTGAGATCAAACCCACTGTCCTGGATATGGTCTATCAGGACCATTGGTGAAGGAGCGAAATGGAATACCACAGCATAGTTTAGGATGTAATCCAGCAGTACCAGTTCAGCCAGATATTGCGTGAAATCCTACCATAAGACTGCTCTGGCATTCTTCAGACATTTTTTGAGAAATCCAGGCCAATAGCCCTTATCTCAAGGAAAATGTTGTAGTGTATATAACTGCTGCTTGCACAAGGGCTGCTGTTTCGCTTATGCAGCCAATGAGCTATTAGTTCTTGATTCTTCAGTCTGTAAACACCTTTGGGATATGGCTGCTTGTACTGTGCTGTTCTCTTTAGTAGTTTCAAGATCAGCCTTTGTTCCTGGGAGATGATAAATGAAAAAAAAACCCAAACAAAACAACAAATCAAACCCAACTATATTTACGTTGTTGGATTTGTTTTTAGCATTTCCTGGGATGGTGGAGGTTGAAACTTGCCACTGGTTCTGGAGTTTTCATTTTTTACCCTTCCTCTGATCTCCTTTCTCCAAAGTGACTCAACGTCATCAAAAAATACGGTTACAAAATTTCTTGATCTTGGGAGATATATGATTAATATATACTACAGCAAAATGCTACTAGGATACCACTATGTATCCTACCTTATTAAGTGTAATAATCACATGAAAAAGTTATTGCTCTCCCATTTGGATTTAAAAAGTAGAAAGTATCTAGTGATATTTAAGAAACATGGTGAAATGCAGCCTAGAATATGAAGAATAAAGTTATTCAGATTTTACAGGCAAAACCAGTCTCCTTCCAGATGGTGTTGATGTAACAGGCCAATTAATTTGATAAAAAGGTGCATTGTTTGTAAGGTGAGATACTTAGGTTGAGGCAATTGTGCCAATGGAAAAATTGCAGTTTCAAGGAGCCGTGCACAAATGCTGTTTCAGCATATCACTAATTAGCATGCTACCCCAGGCTGTCCCAAATTAATCTCTTCTGCTGTATGTACTGTATATCGCTAGTAATCATGATTGATTACTGAACAGAATTGTTGCAGAACCACTGCAAACATATGATAAACTTGCTGGAACAGAACAGAGAATTTTACTGTACTTGTTCTGTTAGCAATGTAATATTGAAAAGCATGGTCTGGAGTTAGGGCAGACTTTAGTGACTAACGGAGCTTGATTAGAAGCTGTAGAATTTTCTTTAATTGTTTTGTTTTCTTTTTAATGTTAAGGAGTGACCTTCCAAAGTTTCAAAACGCAGCGAGAACCATATGTGTACACACTAATAGGAAATGCTCAAAATGTTAAGGCATTCACTGCAAATGATCCTACATGAATTTGTCTCAATTCATTCTAATTACAGACTTGGACTTCAGTCATCTGAGTGCCTTTACTGCCATGCTCTGTTTCTAGGGATGCATTTCCCTTGTTGGGGCTGTTCCATTTTGAATAACTAATCAAACTTCCATTGAACAAGCATGCTAACATCAGTTTCTTGCATTTTAAAGTGCTCTAATCACTGTCATACAAACTCAGGCTGCCTCTTGATGTGGTTAAATGAATTTTCATTTTTATAGAGTAGAACAGATCCAAGGAGGAGTTTGAGAGACCTACCTCAAAGTAGCTAACTGGCTGTTCGGCAAAGGCACTAACCTCATGTGGGAAACTCTGGCTGAAATCCCTGGTCTGAAGAGGATATATAAAAGACTTGTAGCCAGGCAAGAATGGCCAAGCCTTTTAGCCACTGATTATTTTAGAGCTGGGCTTTCCAAGAAGCAACTCCTTCTGGAAAAGAAGCGGCATTACATGATTAAAAATTTTGTTCAGTGTTTTAGAACCCACCATGAAACCTAGTAACTCCAAACCATTTTTCCTTTGCTCTCCCACCCAAAACCAAATGAAAATATTTTCACAGGAATCTTCCTTTACAATCCTAATTAATATTTCTGACTTTTTTTTTTTGCACAGCTCTCTACCAATTTTACAAAACAATAATATCAATAAAAAAAACTGTGTACAACAAAAATGCAGCCATGACCTCATTTTGTATATCAGTGTATATTAGTAACCATTCATTTCCTAGATTTTGTTGTGAGCTCTGAGATACCGAGCAAAAATATGCCAAGGAGTATAGGTATATTTCTTGTACTTGCAACTCCTACTGTGTGCTCTCACAAAGGGCAAACAGAATTTGCCCCTAATTGCTTGCATATGTGTAATTGCAATAGATTTTAGCTACCCTTTTGTCCTTCTCTGCTGTACCTCTGTGGTATTAAAGCCCGGGAGGGATGCATAAATTAGCTTGTACAACATTATGGTATCCTAATGTATGAAACAGCTGAAACTTACCATTTTTAGCCTTTCTGTTAACTCTGTGAAGTGCAAAGCATCTAAATGTTCTTCTCACATATGTCTGGGATGGTTCTACTGTGCTTTACATATCGATCAGGCTGGTTTCTGTAGTGCCTTGCTGAGGGGAGTGAATACACTGGGACATGCCAGAATAATGAGTAACTCATGAGTTATGAGATTTGTTACATCTGTGGGTTGATTCCAGCATCACCCACCCTCTTCCCTATGCCTTTGTTTTCTTCTCTGGTGAAACAAAATCTGTTACTTTGGCTTGTCCATCTTGAAGAATAATTAGAAATGTACCGGAATATATTCAGTAATTAACCTCCAATGATAAAGTTTCAGCTTCAGGTAGAATCTAGTCACTATATATATCATTTGGTGAGAGTGTAAAAGTTGCTATGATCAATAGTAAGGACTGATCAGCAAGGAAAGCCAAAAAAAAACCAAGAGCAAATTCAAGATACTATTTGCATTGTTGTTTTTGTGGAGATTGTAGTATGAACAGGATACCACATTTGCCTCTGACTTCTGTTTTGGCCATGGAGCATTGCTTCAGTGGAGGCTCTAAGGGACAGAATACTTACCATTCATCCATCAGCACTGTTCTTATTCCTGCATTGTTTTCCCTCTCTCTTTGAAGATACTTGGGGAGCTTTAGCTGAAACAGTGCAAGAAAGAAACATCTAAGTGTGGACCCAGTTGAAATGGTCAGATGCAGAGGTAGGCCTACACTTCTTCTCTCGTGAGATTAGGATGGAACATCAGTATGCTAGGAAAAAAGTTCTGTGGAGCCTCAGATGACCACGATATGGCTTGTTTTAGATGGGAGTTGAAGAGCAGGAATAGGTAGTAGGAAAGGACAGAAGAAAGGAGTGTGCAGGCTAAAGAAAAGCTCAAATAAGTGTCAAGTCATGGAGATTTGAAGGAAAGGCAAAAACTTGCACAAGTATATTGTAAGCCAGTTCACAGGGAAGCTCCAATCTGTCTAGCGCTAAGAAAGCTAGGACAAAATCCTTGTGCCAAACATGCTTAACTGCAATACATAAGGCAATCTGGTATTGTGATGTGGGCTGTCATGAGAGAACTTGCCCCACAAATAGCAGAGTAGCTTAGCCAGCTGCATAAATTTTGTTTTCTTCGTTATATAAATGTCCTCTTTTTTTTTATATTTTCATTTTTAAAGTTAATTCAATCCTCATTCACCACTTCTGCAACTGTTTGTTGCCTGAATATTGACGAGTAATGTAGGAAACACATTATGCATGCAGAGGAAGACAGCTGACATTAAACTTTGCACAAGGAAAAGTGTTCCACTTCAATACTCTACACCATATTATGTAGCAGACCAGCTACTTCAGCTCGACAGGAAAAAACTGTGTAGTAGTTACTCCTCCTAGACAATAGACCTATCATATGCCCATAATTAGATCTGGTCTTTTGTATTTGTTATTTAATCAAAGATAGAAATATGTGGTAATTTTGCAATAAATTAAAAACACTTCACTTTGGAATGTGCAGACTAATCTTACCCTATTTTTTACAATAACGTTGCAAGCTTCTTAGGCTCTAAAAAGGTAGATCTTTTTCTTGAAGACTAGATGACATTTTAAGCAATTTCCATACTTTCAAGGAGTGGGATTATGAGCTTTTATTTTCTAAGTGTAAAAATCACACAAAAGGAGGGGAAAATAAAGACCTCATAAGGCGACGCATAATGATTGTCAGTCTACAGACACATGAGTGAGAGGATGATGGATAGGGGACGCCAAGGTCCTAGTTTGTGAATGACATGCTGCCTTGAATGAGTAATACGCATACCAGATAGCAGCCTCAGCTATGAAGTTAGTTAGTAACTAAATTGTGAAGGGGAGGTGGAATTAGGAAATGCATCAGGTGCTTGTAAAAGGTCTGGCAGGGCTCCAATGATTTGCTGACTTCTAAGGGAGGTGCACGTAGGTCTTAGTGGCAGAAGATTTCATCCTAGGATCAGTAATGCTTCATTTATCAGTCAAAATGTTGTCTGGTCCTGATGTAGTTGCTTAATTAGAACAGATCTGGGAAAAGTTTTTACTTCTAAACCAAAGCAAAAAATGCTCCCCACACCCCACCCTCCTTATGCAAAAAACCTGTATGATAGTCAGAACGGATATTAGAAAGGTAGTTCAGACAAGGGGTTAGTCAAGGAAAAATCATAGCTCAACAATGTGACGAGCAAATGACAGAATAAGAGCCAGGGAAAGGTTTGGCAGCAGTAGAAAGCAATGTGGAGGTAGCTGTAATTCTGATGGCTTCGCTACCTCTTGCTCATTTAAGAACATTCAATAGCCATGTAAGTAGTAGTATATGTTGTAAACTATTTTTTAATAATTTTTGTATTTTTGAAGTCACTCAGTACATGCCCAATAATTATGTATAGCAGATGTAAAACGAGTGCTTATTTTATCCAAAGTGAACAAAGCTGGTATTTCACTATCTGAGTATCTCTAGTTAACAGATAATGTCAATGGAATAGGATGTTACCACAGGATAATGGTCTCCTGCTGCTTGATAAGTGCTGAGTCGAAACCACAATGTTTATTTTCAAGGCAGGGGACATTGATCCTGTGACAACTTTCTATTTCAATGACATTCTTGCTATTACATTAGGTTGATGCACTTATGACCATTTTGTTTAATGGATATTAGTTTAGTAAAGCGACAGCTGCTTATTGTGTGCCTATTCAATACACTAGCTACAGTCTGGTTGGCTTCAAGAAAAGAACTTGTGTGATAAGCATAAAAGGTATAGATTTTTTTTTTAAAAAGGGGACTCTACTCCTATGAATGAGGTGCTTAAACTTTTTTTTTTTTTTTTTAATCTCTGTTACAAAAAAGATTGTTTACTTTGCAGGATTGCCTTTTGATGTAATTCTGAGCAACAAGAATTTCTTCTTGGAAAAAAAAAAAAGATAAACTAAGAATGAACATTGTTTTGCAAAACCTGATCCACTGAATATTTCAGCCTTTCAGCTGGGAGCTTTTCCCAGGTGAAAACTGGTAATTTGTTCTTTGGAGAACAAACAAATAACAAAAATGCTTTCAGTACTGGAATTACTATTTTACTACTCTGGAGCAGACTATGTAACACATTAAAAACAGAGAGCAGATTAATTCCCAAGAGTAAACCATCCTTTTACTGTAAAACACTTTCACTGCAAGCCATGGAGTAAAGTTCTAGCATGCGGTCTCTCTCCTTTTTACATTCCTGAATATTTTAGTGTCATTACCAAAGCCGAACTTTTATTTTTTTGTACTTTGCTTCATCTTGTAAGAGAAGGCAAAAGGCGATTTTTTCACTACACTGAATTTTAAGCCTTGGAAGAGGTTTCATACAAACTAGGTTGTTTTGCATGGCTGAAAAACAAAGTCTAGTGAACAAACATCATTTAGTCTTCAGAGAAAAAAAATCTTATTTGAGTAGCAGCTAAGGAAAGCCCTACTTAATTTTTCAAAATTGTCATTGCTTTCATGTGAGTAGCAGTGAAAACAAGAGAGGGAAGAAGAGAATAAAAGAATCTGATCCATATTCTCACTGGGGAAAAATGCTTTTCTGCAAATATAATTTCAACTATGTCCAGCAGTACTCCTATTGATTTTAATAGGTCAAAGTGCCTAATAATACTTTATTATACTGAAAGTGGAACGTAGAAATGTGACCTGGATGATCTAGTGGTAAAACAGAGGACTTAATTATTTCTATTTTCTTGTCAGTGCAGTAATTCTACACTGCACATTTATGAAACCGTGGGAGGAAGAGTGCGTGCATTTGTACATGTGTGGGAGAAAACGAAGAAAAAGTAATTAGATGGAACCTCCCCACACACAGTCTGGAAGCACGACATCATGTTACATTTTATTAAATTACTTCCTTTAGAAAACCATTGTGAAAATTTTAATATAGTTTACTTTGGAAGGGCACTGTAATAAGCAAATTTCAAACTACAGACAGACATTGGATATTTGCCAGCTAAAATGTCTGATGGTAATAAGAAAACTTCTGATTCAAAACATGTAAGAATGTGCTTGGTGATTTTTCTTTCAATCCAGATCAGATACTGGAAAACACTTTCTTATTCTAGCATTTCTTCTTACTTTTCTCCTTGAAATCTATAAAATGATACAGAAAACACTTTGAAATCTGCAGAAAGACTCAGTTTGGTGTAAGAGAGGGATGAAGGCTGGCTTAGGTAATGTTCATACATAAATCATAAGCCAAATTTTCTACTGATAGAAGTTATTTTTTATTTATAGCAACTGAGAATCTGTCTGTATAGTTTTTTCTCTTAGATCATCTCTTTTTTCAGGTGTTGGTTATCTTTCTACATAGCTGTAGAAAGCTCACCATTTCCTTTCAATGAGAAATCTTCTTTTCAAGGACTGGACAATGATTATCAAGGGCTATTTTACAACACATCAGAAGGATTAAAATTCTGGTTGCCTTTGGTTTGGTTTGAGCTGATGGAGATAATAACATGAGAACACTTTAATGTGAAAAACTAGTTTTAGAGAACAATAGACTTTCGAAAATCTTAACAAAGGAGATGGCCTGGATTCAAATACTTTTAGGCTTATTTGAACTCTCTAGTATTGCCATTTATGCATTAAGAATCATGTTAAAAACATCCCAGGTGACAAGTGGGTGTATCAAGGCCTGATGAAACTCCCAACTATGGAAAACAGTCCTGAAAACTGGATTTTTAACTGGTAAGAGATGTTTAATGGTGAAATGAGAAATTATTCTCAGGCTGCTGATGATACCAATGTACAAGTACTTCTTGTACTTGTGAAATTCCTACAGAAAGGATTAGGGATATAAAAAAAAAGTCTTGGTTTTGCTCATTAAATCCCTTGCATTTCTTCAGACTATTAGATCTCGTCAGTCTTCCTTTGTACCATGGAGAAGCTGTGTGAACGGAAACACATCTTGTCCAGATCACATTGTCCAAGTATACCTTCTTCTAGGAGTAGATGTAGGGCTCAGTGAGACAAACACTGCCTGGATCTGTTTTGAAGTTATAATGGGAGTTCTGGAGTGATCCAAAGAGACAGAAGGCCTTTTCCAGACTTTCTGTAGGAAATAATATCTGCAATATTTCTTACGAAGGAAACAAGCCTTGTCTATATTTTGTAGAACAAAGAAATCAAATGACAGTAAGAAAATCTCTAACTGTGCAGCTTTGATTTGTGCTGTGATAAGTTGATGGTCACAAGAAACTATTTCAGCTGTGAAATGGGGAACAAAGTTTACACACAGGTAAAAACCAGTGTCACCTGATGGTTGTGAATAGGAACTGGACCTGTTTTCATCCATTTCACATCCTTGGAATAAAAGTGTCAGCTGAAAGCAAAGCTAAGTCATTAGTGACTTGGCCCATCCTGATTGCAGCTGAGTTGCACTACTCTTGGAACAATTTGTGAAGGATGTTGCAATATGCAGAAGCTCTAAGGTGTGCAATAAAATCCACAACTGGTATGAAAATGGAAGGGAGAAACCAGAGCAATATGATTCAGGCCTTACTCTCACTGTGGACAACCAAAAAGAGTGGGGTAAGGAAGACTTTTAGCAACTGTAAGTATATGTGTGTGATGTGGTTGATCCTGAGCAGAACTGTGAAGTCTTAGACAATTAAATACTGCATAAAGAACCACCTGTCTAAGAAATAGTCTGCTTATCAGAGAGATAAATTCATTTACTACTGATAAAAATGACATATCAATCTAACAAGATGCCTGTCAAAACTATCTTATCTTCCTTATCTGGAATATGTGCCATAACCCTATAGATAAAAAGATAGACATAAGAGAATAGTTAGAAGTTAGCCTGATTTGTACCCACATGCTTTCATCTGCGTCCGCTACTATCAAGTGATTGACAGCATAACATAAATCAAAATTTTTTTTTTACTTATTAATATAATATGAACTGCAAAAAGATTAAAGTCTCATTTACATAACCTGAGATGAAAGGAGGTGAAATATTATAATTATCTTTTCAAGCTAAATTTGCAGTGACATTTAAAATTAACCTATGCAAATGACAGGTTAAACCCCAGGAAAGCTCCAGCTCTGTTTGAAAAAAATACAATCAATTTCCAATCATGAGTGTGTTTTTATGCTAGCCATTCAATTAGTCACTTGGATCCATAAATATATACCAATATAATGAATTTTTTTTTTTCCTTGTTTTGTTCTTGGCTTTTAGCCCCCAAAAGATACTCAGGTTGTGAAGTCTGCATCCTTATTTGCATTGAGTAGCACTCTAAATATTACAAGGATTACAAGGGTACAGTAATGTGATGTGTTACTTAGCCTGAGTGAGGCTAGTTGAGCACAATTATGTTCACAAGTAAGCTGAGAATCTATGTTTTTTACAGTTCATAGGTGCATGGGATGACTTTGGTAAGATTTGCACAAGAAAGAAGACAGTTTTTTAAAGGATCCCGCTCCTGTTGTGAATCAGAGAAGAAAGGAGGGAGATATATACATATATATATTTTTTTTTTCCTAGCAGAACTGCAGGTTCAAGATCATATCAACTAAGGACCTTCATTACACCTTGGTTTATACATAGTCTGAAAGTATTTTCAAAAAAGAGAGCCTACATTCCCACGTAATTCCTCCCTGGCGTGGGAGGAATTTGAGGCAGACGCAGACAACTGCCCTTAGTAAACTGACATGTCTGATCGGGTGGATCCAAGAAAATTGAATACGTTACATGAGCTATGAACTTGGCCTTAGTCATGTGCCCTCAGGGCAGATATTTCACACTTGGCAGTTGGTGGCTTCCTTAAAGACGGCCAGCCTCAATTTTTTATTAAGGATGAATAAAGAGATGGAAATTTTAGTGAATGCAGGCCGATGCTTTAATCAGTGCAGTAGGGTTTCATGGGAAGGAGGACTGGACTGATCCGGTAGCTCATCTGTATGTATGAGGGAGCACTGTGCCCGAGACTTCTGGGACAGCAAATGATTTTCACTGCTTCTGCAGAGAAAACAACCCTACAGAGGTTCTTGTCTGTCTTACTGGTAGTGTCTGCAGAAATTAAGTCAGAGCCGGAGACATTATTGTGAAATGAAAACCCCCAAATTTCCCAGTTGATAACTGTTTATTTTTCAAAATTTGAAGTGGGTGGAATTTGAAAGTTGTGTAAACAGTCAATTTTGTTTTGGCAGCCAATCTAAAACAAGTAGTTCTCCAGGCAAAGGAGCAACGGAGGCCTGGTTTATGATGAGTTTATGTCCTGTGTCTCCTATGACACCCTCCCATCCCACAGCAAGAACCTCAAACTCAGCACTGAGATATTTCTAGATCTCTTCTGTGTTCCTGGGGACCATCCTCATACTGTTGTCAGTCCCCCTGAATCTCAACCTGCTTTCTGGTTTACTCACTGGGTGAGAGACAGTGTAAGTGCTGTGGCTGGTCTAGAGCACAACATGTGCAAATTGACCAGATAGTATGTGTTGACCAGCCCAGCAGTGGCTGTCAAATACTAAGTTCTCTCTGCCTTTTCTTCAGTGGGAGTACTAATACGGTCTCTACCACCTCGTGAGACACCGATTTTCACAAAACTCACGTAGTAGCTTTGAACTCTGACTGTCAAATTTGACAGAAATTAGAGAGAGGAATGTCTGACACCCTGTGCAGTCATGTCAGATGTTTTCTTGCCAAATCAGACTATGAAATTAAGGGGAGGGGAAGGGAAATAGAAAGCAAGAGAATTATTCAAATAGTAATGAATGGAATATTTCTTGCTGAAATGAAAGACTGAAACATTTCATTTAGTTTGACACAAAAGGTTCCATTCACCGTGAAATAAAATATTTTGTTCTGAGGTGCTTGTGAGAAAGTAAAGAAAATGAAAGACTAGAGTCAAAAGCTGACAGAGGAAAAACCTTACCCTTGCAAAACAAGTGCTAAGAGCTATCTCTACATAGATAGATCTGAATTAGATCTGAATTGTACTGCTTCTATATTTTGAAGGGGGATTAACTCCCATTTTTCACCTTATTTTGGCACTGCCCAACTATCTACATCTTTAAAGTATCTGAAATTCCTCTTCTTTTAGTTCCAGTTTTATAAGATGCTTTCATGGTCACAATGGGTGCACGTCAGAGAGAGAAAGAGAGATTTGTTTATAAGCAAACTAGAACAGTGTCTACAGATATGGAGAGGAAAGGAGAATATTTCTACCCACCAGAACTATTATGTTTGACACCCGGGCTCTCCAGGAATGAGTATACATATAACTGTAGGGAGAGAACTTTATTTGGCTTGGTGTGGAGGTTAAGGTATTGTTGGCCATCTAAGAATTTGTATCAGGTGCTGAGCATTTATGGACAAGCATTTATCATTTAGGACTACAAACAACATAGTTCTTACTCTGATTATTTTTGACACTCGGTTATCAAAAGTTTCTTTGCACTTCTGATCTTAAAACTTAGAAACAATCACCTGAGGTGTTAAAGTACTGAGGTGTCGTACTGATTTGTTGATACTTTTATATAAAGCATCTCAGGCCAGAGGTTACTGAGTTGCTGGTGGCTAGGTTTGAAGAGGTGGGAGGAATGCCCTTTGAATTTCTGCTTTAGCAGCCCCGGAATGCTGAAATGCTCCACCCTAACTCCAGGTCTTGGGAGGGTCAGGTGAAACTAGCTTTCCTTAAGAAGATAAAAGATAGGGATGAAAAGGTTTAGTGGCTTGTATGGTTCATTTGCCCACGGGAGGGGGCAAAGAAAGGGCAACTGCAGGTGTTAGCCTGAAACTCCCAGCTGGCCACCACAGAGAATAAGGGAATAATTGCTTCTCCATACCACTACCCAGCAAGAAGGAAGGTCTCCTTAGAAGTTTTTACTAAAGAGAGTCTTTGACACATCACGTTAAAGAATATTCTGCTGAAAGTGTGGTTTGTGTGTAATGCTGTCAATAAGAGTTTTACTGTCATTTATTTAAGAACTTCTGTGATGTGTGGCCACTTTTCCTGTTTTCCTCTAAAAGGACAAATGAGTCCACCCCAAAATGTGTATCTCAATATTTCTTTTCCTAGGATATGTTCTGTTCTGAACCCAATCTATTTTTCTCTGGCTTTATAATAAGATTAATTAAGTAACTGCCTGAATATAAGTGAACTGTGATGCTTTCGAAGTCTGAGTTCTGTATCTTGTTATCACCGATCTCTGATTGGTTTGATGAAATGATCTGATGATTTTGTGTCATGTCTTTTATCTGTTTTTTTCCTTGTTTAGTGATTGTTATGTTGAAGAACTTCTGGTTCTTAGACTTTATAAGAGGGCAAATCCAAAATTCATTCTACCCCAGATAACCTGGAACTGAAAAGTCTAGGTTTTGAATGCCTAACGCTCCCAGAATGCTACATTTTTCAGTCAGCAGTCTCACTCTGTGTACCCAATGACCACAACACAGTGGCATGCAAGGTGCCCAAAGGAACCCTGAATGTGTTATGTTGTATACCCTAAGAATTACAGGTGGGATAATGCTGTGCCCTGATAAAGCTAATAATCTTCTGCGGATAATTAAATCTGTGCTTGCCATTGATTTTTAGAAAGATTATGAAAAGGCAAGGTCTACCTTACATATAAACGGTATTTATGTTCTCTGAGTGTTTCACTAATATGTCCAGATTACAAGTGTCTTGCATTTAGCCAGACTGGGTAGAGCAAGTGAAACAAATATGGACATACTCAAATTTAGTGTGTGTATAGCCATCAACCCGATTATACGGCATATTTCCCAGTTTTTGAAAATTGAACTGTTCTTCAGAAAATTATATCAATCAAGAATCAAGTCCTCTAGTACCTGTTAAAGGCATATCAAAATGAGAAGTTATTGAGCTGGATTGTACATTCATGCTGTGTCTTCATCTTTCTTTTTACATCTTTTCTAATGAGTAAAATGATCTACTCTCCAACAACGTGCACAGTGCAGCTGATGCCTAAGTGCTATTGTTGCAGACTCTCTGCAAGCTTTGAGATACCTGCATCATTTACACATGAGTTTGAGCTTTGGGAGGGAAAGAAGTTTCCAGTTATACAGGAATAGACTTTTTTTCTCCAAAGAAATTAGAAAGACTGGAGAAAACTGGAATACTTAGTATCTGTCCTCATCATCTCCTACTAGCCCTTTGGGAAGTGCTTTCCTTAGAGAGTAATGACAGCAGACTCCTTTAGTCCTTTACAGTGTGCCTGTAAAGGACTAAACCTTGTGCAAATAATCAGTGTAAGGAAAAATGATCCTTACCAGCAGATCCTCCAGTAAATGCAACGATAACAAGTGCAGAAATTTTCCCCAAAGTGGGAGAGTTTGCTTATTAGCATTCTGTGAGCTGTCTGCGTTGCCAAATTTTGTTTATGTTGGAATCAGTTGTAAAGGATAATAGTGAAACCACTGCAGAACTGACCGACTGGCATGGTGGTTTAACCACAACCTTATTTTATAATAGGTTGAAACACAATTTTTAATTTTATTTAAAAAATTAGGAACATTTCTTATTAATACCTAAGCACCAATATTCTATTTAGCATAGAATTGTCCTTTCCATGGTGACTTTGGCTTAGGTTAATTTCTAAAGGTCTGCATTTTATTCTGTCTGTAGTTGCAAAAATTTAAATTCTGAATGTGTCTGCAAGAATGATCATAGACCATCAGCAGCAAAGGAGGAATACATTCTCTGGGTTATCACTTCAGCACTGTGTACACAATATGTCAGAGTCTGAAACTTTCAGATTAATTACTAGTCCTGGCGATGCTGTATATGTTTTGTTGCCCTTCAAGCTGCAATTAATATTCAGACAGTTGTGAAGGGAGGATAATTTGGTGATTTTCAGTTTATTCTTCCAGGGAATAAACAAGAGAATATATATTTCTCTTTTATTGCAGCTCAGAATCAGTTGATAAAGTTGTGTCTGCAACTGTACACAATCAATGTCAGTCAGAGTACAACTTTATTAAAGTTTTTTTGAATTTACATAACTTTCAGCACCATTACATGTATAATTTATCATGACAATGCAGTATCGTTGTAGGGTATTTATAAGCTTCGTGCAGTGGGGCAGAATTTCGAACTTGGCTTTTTATTAAATTTTAATGCAATAACTTAGCTAAACTAGGTGAGCACTGATAGCAGGCACACCAAGAGCTTTACCAGTCCTTTAAATGAAAATGCTCTCTGAGTTCAGTGCCTCTGCAACCCTGTGGGACAAAATTAATGTGCTCACGAAAATGTGTTTACCTTCAGTATGTTCACTAAGTTTTTCTTCCAAACATATTTACCAGCCTATGGTATGATGTTACAGCCAAATGGGTGCAGATTTGAAGTATTTCATTGAAAAATAATTTTAAAAAAATCATGGAGATTTGCTTGGAAAGGGAAGAGATGAGGAAAACCTGAGATTTCTCTGCATTTCCCTGCTACCGCTAAGAAAAAAAAAAGGAAAAACTATTGTAAAATTTTGTCAAATAAGATCTGATTCTAATCAAATAATGACAAATAAAATTAATTCAGGAGTTGAGCATGGTTGTGAAAATACCTTAAATTCCTGAGAATAAAGCCTGGTGGAGTGGGGCAATACCTGAAAATCTGTCAGTGATTTTCCTGAGATTAAAAAAAAAAAAAAAAAGAAGGGGAAAAAAAAAAGAAGGGGGGAAAAAAAGTTAAAATCCTGATCCTGCAGTAAAACCTTTGTGTAGGTTCCTGTACTGCTGTCGAACCCCAATAGTGACATTGAGGGATTTGTTTCAGGACTTGAGATGCCCATTTCATTTAATGAATTAGTGGTTGACTATTTTTTTTCTCTCATTGGTGATATGGGTCACCATCCCTGAGGGGGGATATTCCCCCTTAGTTGGTGGATTCCTGTCTGACAAAAAGCAGTTTGCGTGTCTCATCTGTGTTTTGTTGCACAGCCGCTGGTTGTCTCAGTTGGCAGCTCTGAGAGAGAAGCCATGAGCTGCTGCAACTCTTCCAACAAAAGTGCCAGGTTTTGAGTTTGATAGGTGTCATTCCAGTGACACTGGACACTCAGCTCTGCAGGTGATACCAAAGGAGGCCTTGGTGAGGCTGGGAATTCAGCCCTTACTTTCTTTAGCTGAACATCCAAAAAACATTGCTGTTTGAAAATTTGTGCCTAAAAATTCCACAAATGTTCTGACTCCTAAAACTATACTTTCCGTATTGTTTTACAACCAGGGATGCTTTAGGGGGTTGGTTTGTGTTCTCTGTGTAGAAAAGATTATCTGTTTCCAATGGTGCCTCAATATCAATGAGGATAAAAGGTTCATTATTGACATACATATCACTGGAATCTGTTGAGAATAAGAGATAAATAACTGATCTCACACCCATTGAAATAAAAAAAAGTCAATTTCTATTGATTTTGATGTGTCCTAGACAAAGCCTCAAGTGAATGAAAGATCTATTCCATTCTGTTTCAGTCATACTTGGTATTGGTCACTGGAAGTACTCTTTCTGGATCTAGCAGACTTCTTAATCTCCCAGAAATGTGGATATTCTGTAGCCTGTGACACTGTTCTCGTTTACTAATATGCATAATTTCTCACATAAAATACTGCAAGATTATGTAGAACGTTAAATACAAGTAATGCTATTCTGAGAGTGAAAGAAAAAGGAAAAAAAAAAAAATGCTTAAGCCTCTCCCCTCTCCACCCCCAAACCTGCCTCTTCTATGCTAGAAATAGAAACTGTGATGAGAAGTGACATTGTGGCTTTGAGACTTTCTTTGGGCTGCAGACAAAAAAGAACAAAGTTAACCTTGTCATATTTTTCCTTCCATAGCCTGAAGAAGGCCACATGGCTGAGATTTCACTTCTCATTTCTATTTCCAGGGTATATTTTCTCATCCTCTTCATAAAAGAATGGATTTTATAGCTACGTGTTGATCCAGCAGCTGGTTTGTTTTTTAAATGAAAATGTTATCTGTTTATTATTCAGATACAATTTTAAGCAGTTTTGCTCAGCATATTTGAATTCAAAATCCTATTAAAGAGACAATATTCCTCTGCTACTTTGTCCCCCACTGCGCTGACATTCAGTTTCTCCATTTTAAATAGAAATATAATATTGTATATCTGTTCAGGGTGATGTAACTTCCAGCACTGAATTACCAGTCATTGGACAGGCTGTTCACCTTTCTATCATGGAAATTTTGTATTCATACACATTTCCCTCCACATTTACAAAATGCATTATTGGTCTGGCTATCCTGCAATTGCTTTACAGGAACACTTTCTTTTTAAATCTAGAAAATCTATCCCTTTGCCTCCTACCGTCTGATGGAAGTCATGAGAATTGCTGAGTTAAGATAAACACCCTCATTTTGTGGTAGAGAGGGGAGGGGGATGAGAAGCAAAATGTTAATTTGTTTTAAAGTTAAAAGTACTGACCCATGCACTGAAGATAAGCATATCTAATTTTAAATCTTCTGTATCTATTGTAATGTCTAATTGCATAGTTAAATGAGCTGTAAAAGCAGAAATGCCGCTGTAACCTCTAAACAATTTTATACAGTTCTAGAACATCTGAGATAACAAAAGAAAGCTTAAAGAAGCTTTTCTCCTCTAGTAATATCAGTGCTTCAGAGGACAGAGTTTATTGAACAAGAGAGGCTTTCTGCTTGGACAGCACTTTCCCAGTACTCTGGACACACTTTAGATTTAAGGAGCAATTGAATGCATCATGTGGGCTATGAACACTCTAAAAAGGTCCAAAAACATTAGTGGATGTGTCGCTCAGTGCTCAGTTCTCATCTCGGATTGATGTAATGCTGGAATAACTTGATTGGCTTCAGTAACTTTATTCTAAATTAACATAATTGCTATCATAATTATTTAGCCTACAGAAGCATCTGGAGCCCCTAACTAGGTCAGGGCACAGTTTCGCTAGGCTCTCTGCATTATGCACGCACATGCACACATTAATGTGTCAGAGAACTTTATATATGGACTGTTTCTATCTGAATACTTCGCTTGGGGCAAAATAAAACAACGGAGAGGTGAATCCACTAGTCTGAGTGCTAGCCTCTGTCACTAACTTCACAGAAAGTCCCATAGACTCCGTTCTCTTTTTAGAAAATGCTGACGGTAGCGCTTCTCTTGTTTTATGAGAATAAGTGCATTTAAGATTGTGAAGTGCTCAGGCACCATGGTAATGGGGATGCATAAGTGCTGTGAATGGACAAGGTAATCTGCATCCAATTGTTCATGCTTTGTAGCCCTTAATGACAGATACTTCGGGGGAGTATCCTGAAGATGAGCTGTACAGGAATATAAGATTTTTGACTACTGAGGGGTAAAAAGGAAAGTACCAAGTAGCTGTAAAATAATACCTTTTCTACAGACTGTAAAAGACTGCAAGTTTAATAGCAGCAATGGTCATTTCTAAGTTAAATGAAGTCACAACGCTGTCTTTACAAAGTGGGAATCACATACACATTGTATAGCACATCTCGTGTTTCCTGTAAATATAAGGTGTGACTTTTTGCTTCTGCTCAGAAGTCTGAGTCTAGTGATGCTGCAGGCAATAAAATAATTTCTGTAAAAGCACATTATGTATTGTTCCTTAACTCTGCCCTTTCTGAATTGTCATTAAAGTAGTTTGTTGTGCCTAGCAAATGGAAAGTACTAGGACAGGAGCTGAGTGGCAGTTGCATCAAATTAATTTGGGATTCTGAAGTATCTTAATGTTCTTAGGGTGACTGGCTTCAGTGGAGCTAGGATATAATTTAACATTTGAAGATGACCTGATTAAACCTTCGTTTTATTTCCCAGACTATCAAGAATGACAGGCATTGTCAGAGAGAAAACTTCCCGGATTTTATGTTTTCATGGCCTGACAATTTTTACTAGAAAGGAAAATGAGTTATATAGAGAGAAGAATTTATTTACCACTTTTTTTCACCAGGATTAGAAGGGTTTCAACCAGCTCTTCTGGTAACACATCTTAGTACTCCGCAAGCTAGTGACACTTATGTGACCATCAGCAGAGTGACCAAATACATTGTGATCATTCTTCTGATACCTGGGAGAAGTATGAAAGTCTTTTTATCTGCCTTTTAATTATACGGAATCCAGACTTAGAACAAAGTTCCTTAACAACTTTCTGTAGCAGTACTGGCCCACAAGGGATCTGGGCCCAAATGAATTTATTCCCGAAGCAGAGAGAAACCTTTTGGTAAATGACAGAATGGAATTTGTGTCCTTCCAAATTTTCTACTAGTGCCTCTTCACTGAGTAGTTTTTTTGGCTGCAGACTCTTCAGACAGCTTAAGTTGAACTCAGGATGGCCCAGTGTAGTAATAGAAATGTTGGAATTACAGGAATATGTTCACGCAGCAAAAGGACTGACCAGAGTCTTCTCTATCTAGAGATCTGTGTCTACATAGGCTTTTTAAAGAACAGCCTTAATATTACTATGAACGCACACCTTTTTTTTTTTTTTAAATTTCTGGCTTGCCCTGAATTCAATGGCAGAACCTGAGAGTGTTTTGGTGAGGCCAGGATACCAAAGTCTTCTAGATGCTTGGTTTTGGCTTCCTTTTAACTTCTTATTAAAGACCTATCTTCCTTACATCTTTATCAGTGACTGATCAGTTTGCATTTTAAATGCTTCAGTACTTTCTCAGTGTCATCTTAGAAAGTGTAGTTTAATGGAGAGAGCTCTTAGGATTCTCCAGCCAGGACAGACTTGCATGGCTTGTGCATTCTTGCTGCAGTGGTGGTTGTTTTTTGCTTAAGTTTTCTATCATGACCTAGATGTCGGCAGCTGGAAGTTTGTAGAAAAATATGTGACTAATACTGTGCCTCAGTATTATATAATCAAAAGTAATGTCTTCTTGAAATACTAGCGTCTTTGAGGATACTCCCTTCTGAGTAAACAAAATGCTTCAGCTGTGAATTTCCAAATACCATGACTTTCCTGGGAAAGATTTTGAGTAGTCCATCTCTAGCAAGCCATATGGTAAAAGATTAATGGATTATTTGCTTTGAGAACAGAGGAAAGAAATGTAGGACTCTGCTTTTAAATTTGTCAGAAATCTAACTATATAATTGAGTTCAAGTATGAAAATGTCTTAACTGCAATTGTTCCTTGACAGTTGATTTCTCAAATGAGGGAGACTTATGCAGTTGATCTACAGAAGAGCAAAGCATTGGCTTACTGTGCCATATAAAATAAGCATAAATGTTTTTGCACTGTGTCAAGATGTTTGTGTCACTGGTTTTACTTATGCCACTGTTAATAATGTACAGTTGTTGTAGTAGCCAGTGTTGGAAAGGATAAAATTAATGCTATTAATTCAGCTACAAGGTTTGTGGATCTGTGAGCAATCGAGCAACATAATTAGGGGTCACTACCTGGATTAATGATGCTTCATGTCTTGGATTGATCATATCTAAATGTTAATCAATTCCAACCAAATGCCTGATGTTGATTCTTTCACTTTTTTCAATTTGTTATTTGTCAGTAGTATGAAATCAAATAAAGATATTAAGCTCCCATGCCAATTAAACTGCTGTTGCTACCATAATTAGCAGCTGTTTCTTCTGATGACAAGTTTAATTAGAAATCTAGATTATAATATAGAAATATAGTAGTTTTTACACAAATATGGCAATTTGTTCTTGATCAGTTAAAGTAACTGCATTTCTCCTGTATTTTTACTAACAGATAGCATCCCAAGGCTTCAGTTACCATCTTACACGACTGGCAAGGAAACTGGGATGAGTGACTTAGAGGCCTAAGTGATTTACCCAGATATAGAAGATTTCTGAGAACGAACCAGAGGATGGCAATGTCAACTAAAGGTCTGATCCAATGCCATTCAGGTCAATAGGAAGAAAACCTTATATAAATTCCCACTGAAAGTGCTTTCTCTGCACTTATTAAAACAACTTCTTTTCTGGTATTGAATGAGAATTGTTACAGACCAAGTACTCCTTTTGTGTGTGTGATGCTTATTGGCCAAGGAAGATTGATTTGCCTTTCTCAGTGTCTTTACATGAAAATGATTTTTTTTTTTCTCTAATCCCTTTCCTGGCACAAAATTTTGTCTGGTCTTGGCCAAAGCATTTAACCCCTTGATACCTTGATCATAGCTTTCCAGTCATTCTTGGAGACAGAAGTTTGTATCTGAAATATGAGAGTTTACAGGGTGACCATATACCCCATCATTATGGTATGCGTTACATACGTGACTTTCATAGTGACTTTCCTGATTATATTCCAGCTGGTGTCAATGACACACTGTGCTCATAAAATCTATATGTAAGGATAGCACTAAAGGATATAGTAACAGGGTTGAAACAAACACTTCCAGGAAAGCACTGCTTTCCCCTTTTCTGTAAGGGACTACAACAGCACCTCTTTCCATTCTCTGGTTTTCACTGGCATATTCCTATACATAATGATATGAGCAGGGATGAGCAACACTGTAGGAAAGATTTTATATCTGAGTCATAGAATTCAGAGATGGAGAAGACCTATTTCATGCTCTAGTCCTTCTTCCTGTTCTGGATAATTTCTGTGCAAATACAATTTTCTCTCATTTCTTTCAGAGCATCTGCACCAAAATAGTATACGAACACATGAACTGGAGTATGATAGAGAGTTAATATTTTATCACAGAGAGCTCTGGGTGCCTATGACAGCAGTGTGAGAAGCTCATTAAAGAGGTCTGTGAATGTTTTACCAGTAGGATTGTACTGATGACATTTGCTTCTTGCATAAAGTAAGATTTTTCTTCTGGTTGTTTGGATGAAACTGGTTGCTTTTATTACGTGTTTATTATTGAGATTCACCTCTCCTGAGAAGGACAGCTTCTTTTGTACAAGAGAGACTGCTGAAAGCAAAGACAGTCTATCACTACATTACCTTTCTGCACTTTTCTTTTTAGCTTCTGTGGTTCTAATGAGCTACTAGAATGAAGTCTTAATTACAGTAGCCATACAATATGTTGGTTTTACTTCCATTATGGAATCTCTGATTTCAGTTACCCAACACTGCTAGTGAAGGTAATGTGCTTGTGATCAAAAATAGATTTTGTCAGTAGACTCAGTACCAAAATTGACAAGTTTGGCTTAGTAGTTATTAAAAAACCCCCCAAACTTCTTGTCCTCTAACTTCATTGTATGGTACTACAATTTCCACAACCTAATTGCAAGAAAAAATTGTACAGAAATTGTACAGAGATGGTCCTAGGCAAGAGAGAACTGTATAAGTGTGTTTCTGGAATGCATAAACTTCAGTGAAATAGGCAGAAAGGACTTCTTTACAACTTTTCTTTTTTTGGGAGGAGAGGGGGGAGGATGTTTTTGTACTTCTTTTTTATTTTCATGGTTAGTTTAATCTCCACTGATTCTATCTTTTGATTTCAGCTTCTTCTGCGTAAAATAAAACATTTTATTCTGCCATCTGAATACCACTCTAGGGTCTTCTCCCCCCCCAGAAAAACACTGTAAAAAGACTATCTCTGGATTTGGAGAGGTCATGCTATTTTTTTTCCCCACAGTGTTTTTAGAAACTTTATTAAAATAATTTGCAAAAGGTAAATGATAGAATTCTTCTGACTCTAAGAATAATATTAAAAGTGGATTTTGCACTTAGTATGTTAGCATTTCAACTTCTAAGGCATACTTCTCATTATCATACTAAGGCATGTTACAGAGTTCAGTGACCAGAAGCGCCAGGAAGTAATTAAAAAAAAAAACCTCAAGTGATATCTAATTAAAAACTGTTTCAGGCAGAATGAATTAAACTTAGCCTTAAAGATGCTTACTGCATCCATCTTCCTGATGTCAGAAGGAGCTGCGTTGCAAAGGTGAATAATACAACGGCAAAAAGCCCTTGCGGTAGCTAACTTCAGAAATAGAGCAATCAACAATCACCTGGAATTACAGAATAATCAGAAGTGGTGAATTACGTCATCAAATCTCTTGGCTTGGCAAGAAACATTTAAAAAAAAAAAGTTTAATTGGCTACCAAATCCAGAGCCATAGATGTTTTTGTGGCGGATGATGGTGTTGTATGACATTAATCAGATCCTTGCGTAGAAGCCAATACAAGGTATTAAGAGGAGGGCTAATACGCTGGGATGCTTTTTGCAGGTCAGCATTTTTGCTGTAGCATTTGGAATTACCTGGTCTCTGTTCAGCAGAAAGGCAGGAAGAACAGCAAGCAGAGAATTATAATAATCTGTTATGCAATCAAGAGCAAAAACTGAGCTTTGTATAGACAGAGCCGATTCAGTTCAGCAGCATTTCTTGGCACTGTAAAGAAGATGCTCAATAGAGAATAAACTCCAAGGGCTGCTATTTTTAAGCCTGATATTGATCAGTTTTTTATGAAAAGAACCTGAATAAAGTGATCTATAGATACTTTATGCCCAGATGTTGGAACTTACTCATAATTACCATAGTTTTTCCATTTTCACATCAGTGAAAAAAGTCAAGAACACAGCACAGAGTACTAGAGGTAGACAGTAATTTTCCAGCAAAGCAGTGTATTAAAAAGTTGTTTTTCTGGAATTGGAATGGTTCAGTGCTCCCATATCCTGTGTTCAGGCATTTTTACATCAAATCAGAACCATGGCTTTTGCAGATCACTGGCTTGCTATTTTTGGTTCAAGACCTTTAAGCTTCTAGAGATATCAGTATTTCCACCACATGCACAAAACAGCTATGTGGTTAAAAATTCTGAATTTTCATACTGCTTGTCTGTCTTGGTGTCTTTCAAAAAAAAAAAAACCAGACTGAGATCAGCTGGGGATGGAAATAAGACTTTAACTGTCTAGAAAAAGGAACCAGGAGATACAGATAGTTCAGTTCTGGACTCTGAAACCATCCTGATGTCTCACTGGCAACACTGATTCTCTTCTCTGCAATGCTAGTTTAGTCTGATAGTTTGATCAAGCCTTTTTGTCATATGACATCCTAATATGTCTTCCAGTCTTTCCGCTTGAAAATCTATTTACTTCTCTTCCCTTCATCCCATCCCAGTACCCTGTTCTTTCTCGCTGCTTCCCCACTCTTAATGTAACTCTCAAGCAATTGACATATCTGTTAAATAGATATGCATTATGAAAAGCTACCAATCCAAGCTCTCATCCATTCCTGCAGCAACATCTTGTGTCTGTAATACTACTGAAAGGTATGATTGGAAACCCAGTTCAGAGTCACAAAGCTTAAATCTCCAAAGCAGAATTTACTGACAATAACAAGAAGGAATCAAAGCTAGCTGATTTGGTGAAATTAATGCCCAGTTAATTGTTTAAAGAAGCAGTGGCTTTGTTGCCTGGAGTGTTTGGTAAGCAGTAGTTCATAATAATACTAGTGTTTATCTCTGCATAAATTATGTATGTGCAAAGAAGAGTATCTGATATTTACTATTTTCTGTTCTTCACAAAAGAATTCTTAATTATTTTTAAAAAATACCAGTAATCCACTGTCCTGAGATATATGGACAAATTATGCATTAGAGTTACTGAACAAAGAACATAGTTCAGCTCTCTTTCTAAACACCATTATTTTGATAGTTATTATATAAATACAATGAATAAGAATGATTAAACTCTGAATAGATAGAAAATAATAATTAAAAAGTCTGTTATATTCATTGAATGACTCGCTACCAAGAAATTCTTCTACTGCTGTGTCCAAGAATGGCCATCCATGACTTCATATGCTGCAGAATATGACTTGTACTATCATTTTAAAATTTTATTTTTTATCATTCTTCAGTGAACACTTTTAGGATGCCACTGTTTGTTTAATTGCTGTAGCAAATGCCTTGCTACTTAAACACTATGGCCAAGAGCAGTATGCAGACTTCAGGAGCCTGGGGACAAAAAATGAGCCTAGCAGCAAAGCCCACTGCACTAAAGACATATAAATTAAAAAGATTAAAACTGACTGCTTTGGGCAGTGTAGAGTAATGATTTTTAGGCCAACACAAGATTCCAGATGCTCCAGGAGAATCCCATGATAAGCAATGTCAACGGATGTCAAATGCTACTGACAGATCTAAGATAATAAATGTAGCAATGCCAGTTGGTGTTGAAAGCAAGTGGTTAGCCATGTTCCACAGGGCAGTCTCTGTGCTGTGAAAAATCCTAAAATCAGAAGGAAGTATGTTTTTAGGAAATCCAAAACCACCACCAAAATATTATTTTTCTTTCAGTGCCTCTGAAACTGCAAAAAATCAATTTTCCTAGTACGGAAGGAAAAAGAACTTTCCTTGTAATAGAAATGTGTATATTAAACTTAGCACTGTATAAATATATATTAAATTAGGTAACAGCAATATATATGTAGCAAGTTTTCATGATAGAAAAGATTGTCTTCCCAATATTAATCATTATATGCACTAGTGAGTGCATCAGGTTTCGTGATTTTTCAAAGGGCAAATTAGCACTAAGAAGGTGTTATGGAACATGTGACTAGGGAGAACTGGTTGTAAAATAGAGGCAGAAAGAAGCAGTTAAGAAGACTGAAGTTTTAATGTGGATTTTCACTTACGTGTATCCATTATATGAAGTGACAGAAACACGTCTGGAGGAACTTGAGTAGATCTAACACAGGTCTAGTGTCTATTTTAATATGTGAATTAACAGAAAAAGGAAATGCAGACTAGATGCCAGCCCTCATTAGTAACCATTGCACAGTGGAAACCATGGAGATAAAAAGGATTCCAAAAGATAGTGCTTATCACGTATCATCAAACTTCAAACAAAAAATAACCAAGTCATAATTCACCAGAATGTAAACTGTGATACAGTGTAAGGTGTACTGAGCCAATGCAATGGACAGGGGAAAAAAAGGCAGAATCTAACAGTTTTGCATTATGTCTAATGGGCTGATAGGATTTGGTTTGCTCTTGAGGAGGATACATCAGGATCCCATTACAGTCTCGTTTTTTTTTTTAAATTGGTAGGAGATTTGGTACTATAGGTTTGAGGATAGGTGTATTTATGCATCAAGGAGCAGAAAATAAGATTTTTTTCTTATTTCTTTCAAGTGACTTGCTGGATATAGGACAGGTGAACTGTGGGCATGGTGTGCAGGAATGACTGGTGCAGGCTTAGTAAAGCTTGTTAGTATATGGCCAGATCTTGAAGACTTCTGGTGCAGCTAACCAGTTAGACCATTGCATTTTACCATTTTTCAGTGATCCGGGCATTTTATTCTTAACACATTGCTCAGTGGGAAACTAACTGATAATGAAAGTCTGTGGAAAAGTCTTATGACTCTTACATTGGCCCTGGGTCATATAAAATGAGCATGAAAAACAGTTTCTCCTATATCCTCTAATATCTTTCCTACATAATTTTTAAAATTCTTTTTGTATATAGAGGAACCAGCTAATCTGCATACACTTTTTTTTTAATCAGAATATTTTCAGTGGATGTGAAAAACAAACCTTGTCTCAGTCAGAATCTGAATCAAGCTGTGAGTCAGTTTGCTTACCCTACCCAGGACCTGGCTCTTTAAGAAGGTCCTATAAACTAACTTGCTACATTTTTAGATTGGTCCTTTCTGTGTTATGTTCTGATTATCTCTCAAATACCACTTTATTAGACAGTTTTGCCTAATTAGTCTTCTGTACTCATGAACTGCTGGCTAAGAAAAAAAGAATTGTCATATCTTGAGATATGGTATCCAGGGAGGTCCATATCATTCTTATAGGATTATATTGAGTGGATTAATTGAATGAGTCTCTATTCCTATTACAATCTCTCCTTATTAGAATGGATTAATTTATCACATTTTCTCTCCTCTTCACAGTCTCTGACATGAGAATGAATTATCACACTTTTTCATTGTTTTTTTTCTTTGGTATTTTTCCAACTGGCTGATAGTTCCCTTGCTTTTCAGCCTGTTCAGAAAACAGAGGAAACATTTGTAATTTGTTGTAATGAACTTCTATGTGTTGGAAGATGGAGGGATATGGGCGCTTCTGTTTTACAACAGGATTCTAAGTTTCAAACTCAGAGTGTGATTGAATGCAGCGTCCCCGCAGTTCCATTTTTACGGTGGTGGACTTCTTTACAGTCATAATCTTAATTTTAGCTCAAGGGAAATAGCTGAGACAGGAGCACCTGCCTGTTGGCTGCTGACTGTCTTCTTTCAGTATCTTCATACCTACAGCATCATATTTCATAGGATGAGTCAGTTTTCATGTCCATGCACACTATGGCAAGTGTGCTATGCTGAGGTGGCTACTCATGCAGTTGTTTTTTTAATAGTAAAACCTAGTTTTCTGGCTGAAATGAAGACACCATTGCGGAAAAGCACTTTGCACATAACATATATCTATCCTGTATTTTAAAGTGCAGATCAAGTACGACCTTGCTAGAGCCGGATCTGAAGTATGTTTAGGGAAACACACTGAGCTTTGTGATGCCTCAGTATAGTACCAATAGGCTTTGCCATACCTTCAATGTGACTGGGAAAGGCAAAGGTACAGCTACCTCTGCCTAGTTTCTTTAGTACAAATGCTGATGTGCATTGTGATTGACAGTGGACAATCAAGGCAAGCAGACTCCTTCCCAGAAGGGCTAAACATCAGCACCTTCAAGCCTATAAATGGAGCTACAGAAGTCATTCTGTGACCCTATAGAAACACAGACTGTGGGTCACAGAGTACCACAAATCTGCTTTTAGGCCTGCACTCTGGAAAACAGTATAGCTATAACCATTAAGGTAAACTTTACAACCTAGAAGCATAAAGAAAATGTTAATACCATCATGTTTTATGGTATTAATACGTAAATAGTATTCGATTTTATGTGTTTTTTCTTCCTCCAAGCAGACCTAGTATGGAAATCATGCTTGAATGGCTCAATCGTTACAACTCCAGCAAAATGAGTGCAGTCTGGGCACTGCCCAGGCACTAAAGACTCCCTAAGCTACAGAGCTGGATTCTGTTTTCCGGTTTAGGAATGCAGGGATTTCTACTCCAAAATAGGTTGCATGGGTAATTTTCTCTGATCTTTCCTCTTACAGTAGTCTGTATATTTTATATGCTTCAGAGGTGGTAAGTCACATCTCATGCACAGCCATGCACAACCCTATATATTATTTTTAGTTTGTATACAAAGGGGCAGAGGAAGAATAATTTCCTTCTTATTTCAGCTAGTTATTAGTTTGTACTATAAACATGAGGCGTGGTGACCTTTGTAATTTATTTAGTCTTACCAAGCAATTTCTTTAGTAATATCTTACAGGGCTGAGGCAGTTATGGTAATTATATGGTGCATAAAATCTATTCTCCTTTATACATATAAAATTTACTTTCTTTTAATTTCATCCAGTGTCTCCCCATGCTTGTATTACAAAGCCATATGAATAGAAATGGTCTTCAGAATACAGTTATAGGCATACTGTAGACATTGTCTAAGTCTAGTGCCTTCCACACAAACAAAAAAATGGTAATCATTTTAATTCCTCTTAAGGAAAACCGCCAGACTTTTTTTTTTCTTTTTTGGCCTTTGAAAATTATCCTCCTTTTGCTGTATTTTCTAACTCAATTTTGACTATATTCTTTTCAATGAGATGACAATCAGCTTTGCGTAATATCAGCCTCCTCACAACACACTCTTGGATGCTTGACTGAGGATCTCCCCAGTATCCTGGTGTCCAGGAGCTTGCTAGGCCCTATGATGCTTAAATCCCTTTGATGATTTCTTCAGCTCCTTTTTGTAATGTTTAGAGTGGGAGAGGAGAGCTTAGAAACCAGCCATTACACCAAAGTATATGGACTTGCTTAATTATGTTCACGCATTAAATGGCTGATATGAATTATGGCTCTGGTGCCATAAAAATGCTCATTATTTCCTGTTAAGGGCTTTCAAGTGGTGTAATTTCCGGCTCTTGGCCCAGAAGTTTGGAGCTGTAGATGCAACGGCTGTGCCTCCAATGACACTTCACTAATTGGTTTGGCATGTAACATTAATTACATTCTGTTCGGGAATTCTCTTCTCCTGAATTGAAGTACATTTTGTGTGTGTGGTGTGAATATGTTGTTACATGCCCTGTCCGGAGGAACAATAGGGGCCCTTTACTGTATGCCTTTTTATCTTGAATAGTTTCTCCGAGATGAAGGGAGGTATAGTTTTGTGTTGAGGACCTGCAGAAGCATACTGAGTTGTATTTTGTAGTGTTTAATTTTTCTTTAGGAGAGACTGTTGTGATACAGAGATACAATTAGGTGGAAACAAGAATGGTTAATTTCCATTCTTTCCCTTTTTATGGGCATTTAGAAATAAAGATATTGAAGTTAGAGACTTTCTGAACCAAACCTTTTTGAACCAATGTTCTAGTTGTCTAAACTCCTCTGATCAAATCAATCAGGCATAAAACCTGATTTTGTCCTTGTTATTGGTGTAAATTGTAGCATGTTCATTAAAGTCAGTGGATAACTTTACATCAGAAAAAAATCCTTAAAGCCTATATATTACAATTTCTTTATTATATCTTCAGGTTAATACTCAGAGAATTTCTTTCCCACAGTTTGCTTTTTAGAGTCCACAAGAATATTTTTTTCCGTAGGCATTTCCTACCAATTTTATTTACACACTTCGGAAGGAAATTTGTGGCTATAGAGATATTTTCATGGGAATCATTACTGGTATGAGGGACAAAAGTGAAAAAGTAACTTAACTTGTAAGTCCATTGAAAAATACTTACTTGAAATACTGATTGATTCCAGAAAAAAATCCAGTATTTGTTTCCCAGCACGAGAAACTGTTCCATTAGTTTTGACAATGTCACTTGGAAGCCTATCTTTCAGCAAGGTCCCAGGATCTGTCAGTAGTATCTGTATATAAATGGCAAATCATTTCAGTTTGCCAGCTGTTCAGAAATTATCTGACGAAGCAGACAAAATTAATCCAACTCCTGTTACAGATTAATGTTTAGCTGAGGTTATGGACCCTTAAGAAGATGAGGAACCAGTCTCTCCTCTGATTTGAACTCTGTGCTTTTTATCATTATTCTATGGTTTTGATCTTTTTAGTTGAAACAAGTAACACTGTGCAGTTTGGGTCTGTTGACCTTAATCTAGGAATCAAGCTACTATTAGCAACCAGCTGCATGATGGTGTACCAATTAAAATTAGGAGAGTAAAGACTAATGTTCCAGTTTGCATACAAATAGCAATTTGCATAGCTCTTCAAAGAGAGAAACTCAGATGTTTTGGGAACACAGTGCCATTAATCCTTGAAGCAACTGGGAAAGGATCACTAAAGGGTTGAAAAGCAATGGGAGCTTTAATTTTATTTCTCTGTAGTAAATGTGGAGTAATGTTCCAACTTTAGATATATATCAGATACCTGTGATTTCTCTGAAGTTAGCCAACTTGTGACATGATTATTTTGCTTTCAGCTACGGTGTTCAGAGAAGAGAGATATATGTGGTGATTATGGCAATTTGGAAGCAGATAAAGATGAGAAATAAAACAAATATTTGCAGTTATTGGATGAAAGGACGATTAAAATAGTAATTTAGCAAAGTGAAGAAAAACAACCAAAAAATCCCTGTTAACATTGGCTCCAGCTCACAGAAAAGGCAAGGGAAGCTAACACTAGTGAAAATGTGAAGTCAAAAATCGGCCTAAGAGAATCTAGGATGGCAGGACCTTGTGCCAGCAGGTTCTCATCTGGCAGAGAATTGAAGCTGTTCTAAGAAAGGGCTGAGAAACCTTTTGGGCACTCTGGCAGCCAGAAGACCTATATGTGGTACTTTTTCTTACCACAGTTATTTAGAAGTGTTCTTACACCACCACCAGGATCTTTGAAAATTGTCATCAGCTCCCTGGGACTCTTGGAGTTCAGGTATGCTTCCCTCCCTGTGACTTTCCCAGAATATTTAATATTTTATCTTGCTGAGCTAATTTTCAGCTTGCTCCTGCGACAGGAACAGCAGTACAAATACATGGGGGATGAGCTGTGGTCTACAGGGCAGAGACAAGCCACAAGGCTGCAGGAAGTCCTGGGCTGGCTTTGTTGGCAAGGCATGTACGCATTTCACTGTGCAGTGTCTTCAACCACTGAACCCGGCTGTAAGAGAATCCTTAAGTGGTTCACATCTATTTTTTAGTTACCAATTTTCCATCTTTTTGAGCATCAAGCTTTTGGGCAATGCTATCTGTTAACATGTATGGAGAGTCTAAATCAATCACCACAGAGCCATCTAGGCACTACTACAGTGTAGAGTCTATTAGTTGCTGGTTTTCATGACTTTTCTTTCTTCCTTCTTTTTCTCACATGTTGTTATATCAGGGTCCAATTTATTATGAGGATGAAATTCAACACTTAATAAGGATTGTGTTTTTACACTGAAAATTTCAAATAGTTCTCAAGTGAAACCTAAATTGTGTGTTAATTATCTGTGAATACCCAATGCAATGGACATATTTTCCTTATAGTACGCTTGACTCTGTGATAACAAAGATCTACAAATAATTTGGAGTCTACAGAAAAATAGTGTAGCTGTGATCTTATTTCAGGCCTGCAAGTCACAAACTTGGAATCTTTTACTAGGGGAAGGAGACCCTGGAGCTATTTGTCTCTTTACCTCAATTCTCTCATCTGTGAAATAGTAATAATACTTGCTGTGTGATTGGAAGGTCTCCTTCATTAGTGTCAATGATTGCCAAACATTAGGCTGGAAAAAAATGGTGTATGAATGTTGCAGTTTATTATATTAGAGATTACATGTAACTATCTAAACAGAATGACACAACTTCATATTCTGAAATAATTTTCTCTAAATAACCATAAGAACATAATTTTCAACAGGAGATGCTTATGGTTTGGACAGTTAGAAACATTAGCGTCTGGAACAAATGAAAGAATCATCTAAAGACAAGCTTTTTTATTAGTAGTAATGAATAAATATATTTAAAAGACATTTCATGCATAATTGCTCCACAGACTCATTTCCTGGGCTTCACTTTTAACACAGTACCTGGCAAGACACCAGTTCAATGTATTGTGCTTGAGCGCAGTCGATGCATTTGGTCTACACACAAAAAGTTAAAAAGAGCAAAAACAAAAGCAAAGAAACAGATCTAATCTTGAAAGTGCAATATGTATTGCCATATATCTTTAAATGCAGCATTAAACCTCTGCAATTCGCTGTGAATAATGGGATTCTGCAGATACTACAGGAAGTTACACAATCCAGCGCAACACTGGAAAGGACAGCAAGGTACAGGGACAGTTTTTGATACTGCATAACTTTCCCTTTTCACATCACCAGGCGGCATGTTAGACCTCTGAAGCGACTTCCAGAGAAGACTGACAGACTGCTTGTTTGTAAGGCCTCCAGGGTAGGAACTACTTTTCTTCCACATAAATCACACCATAATCTCTTACTTGACCAGTGCTACTAGGAGGAAATACAATATAATTACTTATTAATAGTAATATGTAGAGGCTAAAATTAGTTGATTGGAGCAGGAAAAACTTGTCTCACTGACTTTTGAATTCTTTTGAGCATTCTGAATATCTGTACACATATATGTGCATATATATGCATACACATGCTGAGCTGAATGCATTAAAAAAATGTTTCTTTGGGATCTTAAAATTTGAGCTTAATTATACAAAAACAGAAAACCAAATACAAGTAAAATGACCCTGGCTGGACACAGGAGACATGAGAAATGGGCAAAATCTGACAACAGCAAAATAGAAAGATATATCATATATGAAGTGAAGAGAGAGAGACTTAGATTTTTTTTCTTGTGTATGATACCATTGACGATGGAGGGAGGGAACTGAAGTAACATAGCATTGGGTAAAATAAAAACAGAAAACAACCTTAATACTCAAGGTGACTTGCACAAGTTTATATGCAATTCTATTAACTGCAGTGAGGCTGCATGGGTGTTGCCAAACATAGTTGCTCTTTATATAGGGCAGCACTGAGTAAGAGGGTGGCAGAGGGACAGCAAGAGGGAATAGGTCATTTTGACAATTTCACTTTTCAATAGCTTGTTTGTTCATTCTCCTCGCCATTGTAATCACCATTCATCAGTGACTGTATGATGTCTCTTGTGTAACATTTTGGGCATTAGATACATGCTAATGTGTTTTTGTAGCTAGGTTAATCAGTTATATTTAGTGGAATATAAAATTATGACTTTGTACTTAGTAAAAAAACACCAAAAAACCAGCAGTGCTTGTAAAGTATTTACTTTCAATTTGCTATAACCAAATTTAACATGTAATGCAAATGCTGTAGTTTTAAATTTAGCACATAATCTTAACTACAGTAAACTGGTTGTGATGTATTCAATATTTTTCATCACCAATTATTTCCTTCAACACATTTAGTACCAATACTTTTATAAACAGTTTGACCTGGGTATCTCTGGATGATCCAGGGAAAACAATAAAGCTGTTAAAAACGTTACTGAAATGTGCAACAATAATGAAGAGCAGGACACATTTAATTATAATTGTGAAATCAGACTGACTTTAATTTAGACATGATGGATGCTTTCACAAAAGTACAAATCATGCTGAGGTGTTCAATTTTGTTATTTTGACCTAGTAAAATTTTCTCTAGCTTGTTCAGAAAATCTGAGTATATTCAGAATAAGAAATTTTCAGTTATTTATGGCTTTTTATTTCAATGCTTATGGTTGGCTTTTTGTCTCTCTTCCTTCTTCACACAATTTTTGGCTGATTGTAATCAGAAAATGGTCTTTTTTTTCTGGAATAACTTAATCAATTCAATTTTTTTCTTTTTTGCTTCCTCTGTATGTTTTTATTTATTTTAGAGTTCAAGTTCAAATATTTCTCATTGCTTTGAAATGTAAAAGCATTTGTAGGTTCGAGTTGTTTTAACATTCTGCGTTTACCTAAAAATTACTGTCACCTAAAGTAGTTATTATGAAAGGTGAAATTACTGGTGTAAAGTCCCTTACCTTTGTGATCAACCTCCTAGGTCATATGGAGGTGCGCAGCCAACGTCCTGGAGGTCAGCTACTGACTCCATTCGATTTTTTTGTCATTTTAGAGCTGTAAAACCTAAAATTTTGTCTGAGGTTTACAATTCAGAAAATAACTTTTGTTGACTAGTCATCTAAGAATGGCTGAACCTCTTTGTTCATCTCAGTGGAACGTCAGTAGTGACCATCTAAAGATACTCTACTGGAGGTTGTTTAATATAGATAATTTATAATTTTTATTAAAGTACAATAAGTATTTTACAATTATAATTGATTTATAGTAATTTTCTTGAGTCTAGATAATAAATGGTTTCTCACTGTGAATTGAGTCTAAACCAAAATCTTTATATTTTACAACATCTTTTAATTTGCTATGGAGACAAGGGAAAGAAAGACTTTTTCTATAGCTTAGTGGACAGAAAGTCACATGGGATCTGGGAAGCCAGAGTTCATGAGCAATAAATTCTTCGTACAGACTGGAGTCATGCCAACAAGAGAAAGTGAATCACCTCAGGCAGAGAGGGGCAGGAAACAGCTCTCACATCTCCGGCCTGAATCAGGGGAGAGTTCCTTACCCAGGCAGGGCACTCCGAGCTAATGGCTCCTCTGCGGAGGATACCTCTGCCTCACATCAGAAAATCTGGCCTGGACCCAGTAACTTCCACCATTCAAAACTGGTGTGCAAGTGCTCTGCCATTGTTTGTTAGTTTTCAAGCTGTAGTAAAAACTGTTTTTCAGAAAATCCTTATTTAATCAGATTGCTTTTGTTATCCTGAGGCTTGGATACTCCAAATTGGATATCAAGATTAAATGACATAATAGCCCGTATTTTTTACAATCTAGTTAATATGTGTTTTAAAAAATATGCCAGAGCTGAGGATTTAAAAAATTCTTTTAGATTGTGACTATTGTTTCTGTATCAGAACCCTCAGATAGTCTCTCTCATTCTAGGGGCTGACAGTAAAACAAATAGAAAGAATTTATAGAACACACATTATTCTAAAAATATGGACTTTGTTGTCTACAACATAGGAGCATTTTAAAGCACTTGGGCAGTCTGTCCTTCTACATTATCTGCTGTTGCTTTTAGCTATAATATGCTTAGAAAGTCTTACAAAAGTTTTACGGTATTTCTGGCTCAGCAAAATGGTAAAATCTTTTAATGATTGTAAATGATGGAGTTTTTTCCAGTCATTGCAGAAATTATTGCTGATACTTTGTGGTCCAACCAGGAACACACTGTCCTACAAAGATTAACTAGTGATGATTCCTTCATTTATTCAGTGGCAGTAGTCCCAGGTTTAAATACGTATCACACTGTTGATCCTAGCAATTATCGTTCAAACTAAATCTACACACAAAATCTCATTTATTCAGAGCTACATTAATGAGTCAATAAAGCTCTGATGAATCTGGCTCTGTGTTCCTATATACATTATCTTGAAATTTGAGCTGCAACCAATAGACCAAAGAAGGTTGTTTTTTGCTCCTGGGTTGTTTTCTTGGTTGGTTTGTTTACAGTCTTTCATATGTTTCAAACTTTTCCAGTGCAGAAACGTAAGATTCCTTAATCTGGGGATTTTAACAATAATAGAGAGTTTTATCATATTTAATGAACACATATATTGCTTATGCGTATGTTACTGCATCGTGTTGCTGAGTGTCAAGGGTAAGCAGATTATGTCCAGTCCTAATTTGTCCAGTAGAGTATTTATCCAATTTGTACGTGCATACAGCAGAAGCATGCACTCATATTCCAGTATTATTAACTGGGTGGTGCTATAAAGTTGTGGGTATCTTCACCTGCCCCAGCTCTATGAAATGGCTTTCTTTACATGACTTCTGCTTTTTTGTTTTTAAATAAAGTGACTATTTCTGCATTTCTGATCTTACAAAAGAAAAATTCTCTGCTTCGGTATCACTGATGCCACATATTTAATAATCACACTCAAGCCATGGAAATCTTGAGATTTTATTTTAACATAATACATGCTTGATTCTATTTGTTTATCTTGTAATTTCTGAGCTGTTAAATGATGATTTTCCCCCACAGCTCTGTGCTGGTTAGTCATGAACAATATTTTTCAAGAAAAGATGAGATTTTTATTGATTCAAACAGCTTTGGGGATTTAAGAAAAGCTACAAATATGCAATAATTTTTTATGAAAGGCTGACAAAGATTTGTGAAAAAGTCATGGCAGTTAGTGTGGCTGAACTCCATAGGCTTACTTATTATGAACTCTGTACTTCCATCATCATGCTTTTTTTCTGTCAATGAATTTTTGTAAAGAAAGACATACATAGTCGCACATGGAACATGATGCTTAGAGTACTGAATTAGTTATAGTTCTACAAAGTGCAGTTTAGTTGGAGCAGCAGCATAGTTTCATTCATGTAGTTTTGCGCTTGAGCTAATGAAATAATTATGATTTTTTTAAGTTTGTGGGGAATAAGAAAACATTTCTTATAACAATTTTTTTTTTTTTTACAAATTAACTTACTAATTCAAATATAGCCCAATGTTTTTAGACCATAACTGGCTCCTACAGAGCCAATTAGTGTGCATCTTCACTGGCTGTAAAGTTGGGCCTCCTGGCACCACGGTGTGGGGCCTGGCCGAGAAGCTCTGAATTGCGCAAAGCTGAGATCTGCCACTGCAAGGAACATTTTCGGTAGCTTTAAGAATTTGATGTTATTAGCTAGAATGGCTGCATTCCCCATGTATTCTTGGCAGTCCTGTGTTCTTTAAGCACTTGCTCTTCCCAGTGTTACATCATCCATTATCTCCCTAACAATGCTTCAGCTTTCAATGTCTAGTTTGTATAAGATGATGAGCTTTTGAGTTCAAAGACTGTGTGGAAACTTTGTGATTTGTGAGCTGAGACTTACACATGGAATAGTATGAGCACCTTCAGTGCTGCTGTATAGTATTTTATTGTAGAATAAATATTGGTGAAGAATCTGGATTGCTAACATTTTTTTCTCTGAATTTGACATACAGCTAAGCAAGAAAAGACTTTTTCCTGTTTATTGAGTTTTTGTGAAGAATACAACAAATCATTCTCATTTATAATAAAAATTAAAACTTTTCTTCTAATGATTTGAGAATGCATCTGTTGGAAGAAAGCATTATGGCAGGAAATAAAAATGGCTTTTTAAAACTGAAATTTAAAAAATAAAATCAAGATGTTCTGAAACGGTCATTTCATATAAGTGGAAAAATACAATGTTTCATTTTGAAAGAGATAGGAAGGAGCTCCTTTTAATTTTCAGCGTATGTTTTCAGAGTTTTTAAATAAAAATCAAAACCTGTTTTTTGGTAAACCTGCGTCATGTTTTCCGAGTAGTTAGTGTGAATCCATATTCATTGCTTGGGAAAAAAAAGGCTTAGGAAAAATAATAAAAAAGTCAAATATGTTCCCTTTTTTGTAGTGCTGAGCATTCACAGGTATCTGGGGGAGGAGGAGCAGGGACGGGGGGCCTCAGCCACCATGACACACGCACCTCCGACCCCCAGCCCCTGTTAGATGTGCCCAGGATGCTTTGTACAGCCGCCTGATGACTGTGAAAACCTTCTTCCGTCAGACTCTGGCTGTGCTCACCCCTGCTGAGCTAGGAGTGACAAACGAGTAAATGTCTGGATTTTGATCACTTGTTACAACACTGCGGATGCAGGACTAGTGCCTGCCTTCCTGCCAGCAGGCTGTGGAACGTTCATAGCACCTGGTCCAATTTAGACAACCTAACCTGGCTTCTTACCAACAGCATATGTGGAGCATTCTAATGTTGTTTTCTTGTTCAACTTTTAAAAAGCAGATCACAGTGGCAAATTACCAACCTGTAAAGTTGAACTGCGCATTAATCTGCAATTAAGAAAAAAGCATTAAAAGGGTGACTAATTTGTGGGTATTTTTGTTTGTGCAACACCCATGATGGAAATTGTGCACTGGGTAGTTAATTTATGCTTGTTCTTATAATGAATACAACTTTTTTTCCTCCAACCTCTTCAATTTGTGATGCTTGCACTTTGCCTTAATGTTAAGGTTTTTTTTTTCCTGGACAAATTGTTCTTTACCATTTGTTCACCTAACAGATGATACAGCAATGACTTGATCTGCGACTTTTGGACTGTTCTTTGGTATCACTAGTAAAAATCAATAGAAAGGCTGTTCTGCAGGTGCATTCGTGTTATCACCTTGGCTTCATGTGAGCTGTTCTTGAATCCCATGTTATCAAGTAAGAGCTGATATATGAAAGAATGATGCATAAAAAGGTTCTATAATATGAGAATGAGAGGCGGATGTTACCTAACACATGAAACCTCAGCCGCGTAACTCGAAAGTAGAGCAGTAACTTCATGCAATTAATTAAACCAGGGACAGAATACAGCTTGATATTGTAATAATATTAAATCAAAAGAGTGCTTTAGGTTAGAGATTGCATTTCTATGTTACATGCAGTCTTCTTGGCATCATTCTCACACAGGACACACAAGTACTGCTTCAGAGGATGTATTCCCCATAAAGTTATATGATTAGGTAGCACCTCTGTGGTGGGTTGACGGCGGCCAGATGCCAAGCACCCACCAGCCACTCTCTCACTCCCCCGAGTCAACAGGACACGGGGAGAAAATAGGATGAAAAAGCTCATCGGCTGAGATAAGGACAGGGAGATCACTTATTACCGTCACAGGCAAAACAGACTTGACTTGTGAAAAATTAATATAATTTATTGCTGGTTAAAATAGAGTTGGATAGTGAGAAACAAAGACAAAACCTTCCCCCCAAGATTCCACCCCTTTTTCCAGGCTCAACTTCAGTCCTCCACTCCTGACTCGTCCGCCTCCCCCACCCTCAGAGCCGTGCAGGGGGATGGGGAATGGGGGTTGCAGTCAGTCCATAGCACTTCTCCTGGGCTGCAGTGTGGACATCTGCTCCGGCGTGTTGCTCTCCACTGGCTAGAGGGAAATACCTGCTCCGCTGTGGTCTCTTCCATGGGCTGCAGGGGAATCTCTGATCCATCACCTGGAGCTCCTCCTCCCCCTCCTTCTTCTCTGACCTTGGTGTTCAGAGGACTATTTCTCACACTTTTTTTTTTAACTTGCTCCTCTCTCCTGGGCAGTGTTTTGCCCTTTCTTAAATACATTTTCCCAGAGGTGCCACACCTATGGCTGATGGGCTCGGCTGGGCCCTGCGGGGGGCGGGTTAAAAAAAAAGGCGGTGCCCGGCACAGGGCAGCCCCAGCCCCTCCTCACAGAGGCCGCCCCCGCTGCCAGCGCCTGGACACCTGCGGTCGATACAACCTCTCTCCAGCTAAGGGAGATGTCCCAGTTTTTTCTGGGTCCCGATGTTTCAAATCTTGCTCAAGACAGGTACAAACAGGTACAGTCTGTGCTACTTGATTCGCACCAAGTATATTATTTTAATGTGAGTTTCAACTGGAAGAACACGCTGAAATTAACATTTGATGTCTTATTCTTTGATATCTGGCATTTTTCACAGGCAGACTATAATAAAGAAGTCAGTTATTGCTATTAGACATATTTTAGAAGAATTCTTTTTTGATGCATATCTCCACTTGGATTATTAAATTTAAATCACTGCTGCTATCAGTTTGAATACTAATGATACATTCTGCCAGATGGAAGCCTTTAATAAATTTTCACTTTTCTCTAACAGTCAGTTGTAAATCTTAAATAAGAGACTTTTTTGGGTGATGCCAGCTTTAACGCCTTATGTCCACACTGATTTCAATGTTGTCAGTACCTGAGAAGCAGGAAACTCTAATTAAATGCCATTCTTTCCCCTTTATTGAGATGCAGGGCGGCACAAACTCCCTTACTTTGTTTGTCTTTCGCTGTAGCACAGTCGAGGCTTTTTTTGGTGTATTGTGAATGGTTTCTGAACTGCCAGCCACTTTTCTGCTATACTTGTGTTGCGTACCTGAGACCGTCCTTCACTGAGTCTTTCAGCTGATGTGTATATTCAGTATATTCAGACTTTTGAGCTCTTTTCTGTTGCTGTGTATGAAGCTCCAAGTACTGGGGCTTGTGAAAGAGGAGGGGGGAAAGGGACAAGGAGCTGCCCACTTACCTAGTAGAAATATTTCCTCCAGTGGCACAAGACTTGGCTGATTTCAGGTGATTTGTACGCTTCGGAGGGCGCTGGCACCCTTCGCAGCACCAGGGCTGCTGTTATGACCCAGCACCTCAGGTGCAGGATGAATGAAACTTAATAAACAAGTATGTCTCTTTTATTAGCACATTTGATCACCTCTTTTCATCAGCTAGCCATATTTTCCTCCAGAGTCATCTGCTATATTCACTTTTAGACTTCCGAACTTTTGCACAGGGGCTATATAGTAGCTAAAATCTATGCTCTTGTGGGGAATTCAACTTTATATAGCTTAACCTTTTCTCTGCTGCATTCTACCTAGCTGGGAACAGCTCCTTCAGGGAAAAAATTATGTCTATCACTCTGCTAAAAGTATAGGAAAAGGTAAGCTGGAAATCCTGCCTGTGGTGGGGAGGGGAAAATAAACACTAGGTAACAGAAGAAAAAATGAAATCACAGCATTCAAACTTTCTGTACCTTGGGGGAAAGAGAGAACTAAAATACTTATGTGAGTCAATAACTATTCCCAGTAGAATCCTTGGAAAAGCCTACAGGTAGAGCAAATTTTTCAATTATTGAGTTATTTTCTCACCAGTCTTTTTCACTTATTGATTTGTTTTGTCATTAAGCCTAAAAGCCGCACAGTTAAATCTGTTTCATCCATGCACCAGACTCTCCAAATAATTCCATTATCTAAATGATTATCTGAAGTGCCGATTACAAGAAAGTAATTAATAATATCATAATGCAGAGAACGGGTTTTGTTGAGCTTTGTGGTGGTGCTTTGTTCATCAATTTTCTGTTTTGTTCTCTCTCTGCTTCAAAGTTAGTAAAAAAAAAATGCCCATTAAAACATCTCCATCATGGAACAAAAGATGTCAATTATGGGAAAGTACAGGCACCAACAAAACATTTCAAATCATTTTAAGAAATTTTCTGACATAGTAATGGTAATTAGTATATTTCAGTTTCAACAACTGTAATTAAACCTGACCTTTAAGTTAATTATGTCTTGACATTTATGATTTTAAACTAGCTTTCCCTGTGGTGATGATGTGTTATATACAGATGCTAATAAGTAGTTTCTGTAGTGTGAGCAAGCAGATTTCAGATGTGCCTACACTGCAGTTCAGAGAACAGCGTCACGCACATACCAGCGTCTTCAATACATTTGTGCAGTTTCAGTTAATGCTGTTCCTCGATTTTGTAATGGCATTCTGACATTGCTGCTTATGCAACAAAAGTCACTAACATAATTTTGAAAGGAGCTTAATGAGCAGTAATACATGCTGTTATTGTACAATTCTCTATTTACGTGAAACCATTACGTTTGCATGGAAATGTAGAGGAAAATAAGTCCATCTGTTGTAAAGGCTGCAGCATAGCAAAGACCACAATGAAACAGGTAACTGGGAGTTGGAAGCTGAGGACATATGACAGAATAAAAGTTGAGAACTGTTCTTGCTCGCATATAACATCAAGTCTAGCTAGGTTCAAGATTAAACACAAAGATGAGATTAGATAATGCCAGAAGAAACATCAGTGATGGAAGGTTTTAAGGTGTAAGGAGAAGCATTTCTGAACATAAGACGACTTTGCAAAAAGGCATTAGCCAAGGTATTTTTAATAAAGATAATAACAGTGATATTGAAAAGCTGTATTTATGACAATAAAACCCACACTGGTGTATCACAGAGAGATCTGTCCTGAGTAAAAAAGATCAGTAGTCTTCAGGAAAGATTTTGGCCCTTTTGAATGTCCAAAGGTGCCTTGTAGTTGATTTGGAAGGGGTGGGAACTTTGTCTCCAAAGACGTGTTTTATGTGTAGTGAATACTAGATTTCACAGCCCTAGTGCTAATACTGTGCCTTCAGAATAGAACTCTCAGTTTGATAGAAAAAAACTAGCTGCCCCCTTTAATTTTAAAAGCACAGCAATTTATGTAGTGTCCTACATGGCTGTTTATAATTCTTTCCTGATCCGTACATTCATCTGCTTTGTATATGTCATATGTTGAGAAATCTCTACTGCCTGCTTTCACGTTGCATAACTTCAAATCCATATGGAATTATTTGCATATTATAAATATATATTTTAAGTGGGATTAAGCCAAAATTAAAAATGATCTGTGTTTATATGGAAAGCTAAGTGGGCTAAATAATACAGCCATACCATTCACTAGTTTTGGTGGTTCTAAGCCTTCAAAATATATCTGGTTGTTATACATTTGGTTAGCACAGGCTACCCAAAAATGTTTCCCCAAAGCCAACAACAAGTACAGTGCACATATTTATGGGGAAATCAGGAATCCCCCTATAACCCATTTCTTTTCTTTCCTATGCTAACAATTCCTCAACAAGTTTTCTTAAGCTGTTTGCTTATTTGGATAAGTCATAGTTTATTTTCTGTTTTGTTTCTGCACAAAATTTTGACATGTTTTTATGGTGGGTCACTTGTGTTGAGGAAAAGGTCAACAGAAAGTTTTACAAACTGAAAGGCCTAGTCTTGCTTAGAATATTGGGACCCCGGCTGCCTGACCTATTCATTTACTGTATTTTCTAATTGGGCCGTCATTGCTATCCAACCAGCAGTGTAACGTTGCTAACTGCTAGTTTAGTCAGAACATGAAAATCAATCTGCCAGTAAAGGGCATAGCAAGCACCATGCCTATAGAGTATTGTATGTTTGGCCTTGGCATTCAAAAGATGCTTTTTTGTTTGTGCTATTCTGATGGAATACTGTAGATTTATTTCCAAACTAAGTGACTCACAGCTGCTGATGCTATCTTTTAAATGTCTTTTTGCATTGCATTAAGAAGTGTTTTTTGATATAAGGCAAACCACAGAACACATATGTTTAAGAGGTATGTGACAAAATAATGCCATATTCCTTGAGTTGTGGTGCAAAGAATAGCTGTGCTGTGTATCCTGACATCTTTTGCCGTAATTACTTCAGTTTTTCCTTCCTGAAATAAAGCTTTAGAGAGTGTGGGATTTACTAGAACTAATAGAACACATGAAAAAAGCAAGTGACATTGTGCAATAAGTACAAAAGCAACAGCTCATTCTTTTCCTGCATAAGTTTCCTCCTAGCTATGCTGTTTTTGGCATTTTAGAAAAATAAAACAATTGATCTGATCTGAAAACTGCATGAAAAGCAAGAATGCTTTCATCAAAATGAAAATGAAAAAATAAGCCCTTGACTTTCCTATACTTAAGTTTGTCAGATCCAAAGGAAATGAGGCAAACATGTACTTGGATTGGAACTTGATTATAGAAATGACTTGGAACTTAGCCTGGAAATGGTGCTAAGCCACCCCATCCCCATCGTTTTGTTTATCATACTGCTTTCTTTTCCTTTATACTTTATGCCCTGATGAAAAGGTGAAAGGTGTTTGCTCTTTCTTTTTCCTTTCTGTTCTTCAGGTATGTCGTGGTTTAACCCGGCAGGCAGCCAAATACCACGCAGCCACTCGCTCATTCCTCCCTCACCCCCCAGTGGGACGGGGAGAGAATCATCAGGGTAAGAGTGAGAAACACTTGTGGGTTGAGATAAAGACAGTTTAATAGAACAGAAAAGGGAAAATAATAATAATAATAATGATTACGATAGAATGTACAAAATGAGTGATGCACAATGCAATTGCTCACCACTCACACTGACCGATAACCAAGTAGGGATCGCTACTTCCTGGAACACGATTACCACTCATATACTGAGCATGACGTCACATGGTATGGAATACCCCGTTGGCCAGCTGGGCTAGCTGTCCCGGCTATGCTCCCTCCCAACTTTTTTTTTTTTTTTTTAAGCTGAATGCCCTTTGCTAGCAGGGTACTTAGCAATAACTGTGTGTTATCAACATTCTTCTCATACTAGAAAGCACTAGGAGGTAATTTAACTCTATCCCAGCCGAAACCAGGACAAGGTAGTAAATATCAGAAGCTTATTTTAATCAGGTAAAAATGATTAATTGATTGCAATGTTTGTACCATTCTTTTCGAATTTGAGACCTGAATTATCTCTAACATATTGATACCAAATCAAGATGTAAAAATACAGAAATATATCCCTTTTTTTTACCAGAAATATAATATAGAATATTAAAAATATCTCAAGAGGTAGTGGTTGGGTTTTGACACAGAGGGTAATTAATCATATGCTTAGTGTATTCTGTACCGTATACCTCTTTTGAAAATGGTCCAAAGACCACTGAAGTCAATGAAGCTCCAATGTCTTTTGAATAATTTCTAAATCTTTGCCCTAAACAGTTGGGAAAGAAGCAAGTGAGAGAGAATATGACCAAGGTCATTAGAATTGTAGCTTGTAAGTTATGGATAACCAGGGAAGAGCTGTTCTTTTTTGAAAAATAAGCTTCAGGGAGTATCACGTAAGACTAACAGGTGGCAGTACAAGGCAAGCAAAAGACGACATTTCTTTGTGAAGCACGTAGGTAAGCTGTGGGACTCCTTTGCCGTGGGAAGCAGTGGATGCCAGATGTTTACAGAATTGCCAAAAGCAATTGAACAAATCCTTAGTAAGGGGGGCAGGGCTATTAAACACACAGACATAATGCCAGGCTCAGGATGTCCCTGATCCATACATTGCTGGAGGCAGTGTTCTGGGGAAATACCACTACGTATCTCCCCTGCTCTGCTTTTCACTGAGTGCCTGCTGTTAATCACAGCCAGTAATGGCTTGCCTGACAAAGTAGACCTTTGGCATGACTCACTAGAGCCACTTATAAGTTCTTAAGTAGCTGTATGAGCATCATAACTAGTGAACCTGTTTTTCTATAGGTGTGTGACGCATATTTGATTCTGGCAAATGAAAGATGTGAGCTCTGATTGATGTTCTTCCCACAGATTTGAGCTGTAAATAGTGTGCCTATCTGTGGTTTTATAATATCTCAAAATATTGAGTGTGTACTGCACCTTTTTTTTCTTAGGGAAGTAATATCTTCAACACACCTATTTTCATGAAGCATGATAGGTATTTATTATCTCTGAGCTCACTCCCACTTTGTGGGAAGGTAAATATAGCTGAATTTGGACAGAGGGGTCTGAAATGTTGAGAGTACAAACATGCATGGAGATATACATAGCCTTGATCATATAAGCCCTGTTTAATTTAGAAAGCAGGTGACCACAAGATGTCTAACTGTTTCTCTGTAACAAGCATAATAAAGCACAGATCAAAATTTAGTTTTATTACTAGTGTAAGTACTATACACTCACAGTGTTATAAAACAAACAATTAGACAAGGTGCACGCCCTACAAATCTCACCATTTAATTAGGATGGTTTCAGTACAAACAATTAGAAGCCTGACAGTGGGAGCAAGAAGGATCACAGGAGTTCTATGAATAAAAGCTATGTGGAAAAAAATAGCTGGTATGAAGTATGCCAAAAAGACAAATGATGTGAAATTTCCTTCCAGCAGCATACTGTGAGGAGAATTATCTTCTGATAAGAACTAGGCATCTGGGATTTTCCTTATTCTTATGACTTCTCTTTTATGAGGAGATACTCTCCTGAATACCGTGCCCTATATTCTCAGGTTCATCTGTCTTTCATTGGAAAATTTCCATGAAATCTTGGGTTCAGTCAGTTGTACAAAGTGGGCCATCTTTTCCTTCACGTGTATCAGGCCTACCAGGCTTTTACACATGGTTGTAAGGTGGCACACAGTCCTCCAGACGTGCAGGAAATGTACAGCTGCCTCTAAGAGTGTGGGTCCATATCAAGGAGTAGGGGGAAGTTTTCCCAAGAACGTTGGTGCAAAGCCTAATGTGTAAGAGGAGAGCTATGGAACCTGTACTTTCAGAAACAGTAGAGCAGTTTTCAAAGACACATCATAGTGTGTCCTCTGTAGTTTGACATCTTAAGGATGGTTTGACATCACTGGAATTCTTACTAGTGACCAAAAGCAATGAAGAATTGCATCACAAATACATTTATCTGAACTCAGGTTTTAATAGCAAGTTTGCTTCTGAGGGAGGAAAAAAGGATATTAATACTTCAGCTAAGTCTGTATTAGACTAATACCAATTTGTCATTTTACCTTTATTTGATGATTTTTTTATGAGGATGATTTAATTTCGAGACCTATACTATTTTCTGAGCTGTTACCATTTTAAATACTTCTATACCTCATGCTGTTAAGCCTTTGAACATACACACAATATACTTCTCTTACATCTAGCTTTCTCACGTTATAGCAGAAAGCAAACATTTTTAATTTATCAAAGAATGTCTTTCATTTCTTGCCTGCATTTTGTTTCCTTTATAAATAATTTTTATGTACAGTTTTAAAAATATAAACAAATCCTCCATGACATTCTTTCTGATCATTAACGTTCACAGTCTCTCAGATCAAAAGTTTTGCTGGGTTTCATTGTGAACATGAAAAGTCCTAATCCACACACTCAAGAAACTTGCAGTGGAATTCTTTTCCTTCCATTGTTTCTGGTCTGTCTCAATAAATCTGAAAGGTAAGTGATGAATAATATAGTTCTGTTTAGATATCCCTTGAATTTAATGGGCATTACAGAGTTTAAAAGAGGTTGAACCAGGCTATATACGACTGAAAACAAATGTTAGATGAATTTTTCTTTACCCATAGTGAAATGTAGTAAGCAGTTTTCTAAGCTTCTATTAAAATAGTGTTTGTAGACATCTTTTTTTTTAATGCCAGACAATTTCAGACTTATTATTTAACTTATTTTTGCCTTAAAAATGGAATGCTCATTAAAATTCAAATGTTTATCTTGATATTAAAAATGTTGCTCATGCCACATAAAGTTAATTTTGCAGCAAAATACAATACAGTTATTGTAATGATAATAATTGATAACAAAATAAGTGGGGTACTTCAGGGAACTGACTTACTATTCTGCTTGCAGGTTAGTCAGATTTCCAAGATTAAAAGCAGAACAAAACTTAATGCAATGAGAGCAAATGGCTGCAAAAGGTGTCTCCGTTAATTGTTAGCTAGTGAGTAAATAAGATTTTATGGAAAGTGTGGGAAGAATGAGAATGCCTGTTCTTTGTCTCCCTCCTACATTTGTGCCTTCAGAATGAATTGTCGCCTGACTTCACAGCATAGGGAGCATTGTGAAAAAAATGGTAATTTTTATTGCTCTCATGTCCTTATTATCTCTGCCATTTTCTCAAAGCTAATTCACAAATTCCCTTCATTTCCTTCTGCTTATAACCCTGCTTCCCCTGGCCTGCCATACCTCAAAGTTTTGTGTTCCTCCCATCCATCAGTAGTTCAGAGACTTCCCTGGCTAACTCTTTCACCCAGTAAACTCTGAAATTTTCCCCTTTGTCAAATGAACAGGCCTCATTTTTATTTTCATTTCATGAATGTAGTGTAAAATTTAAGTGACTCAAGTCTTGTGCTCTCCCATAACAGACTGCACTGACCAGCTTTGCTGAGTGTGTAATCCTCGAGTAGGAGAGACGAGAGACCACTTTACTGCCTCTGTGTTAAAAGGAGTCTCTAAATAAGCATGCAGATTGCAGCGTGGTTGCATCTTTGTGACTTTACATGACCCAATACATTCACTTAGTGATTCAACATGTGGGTATCTGTATCTATTTGTATCTGTTGTACTAGTCTATATCCAGGTAAAATGTGTTAAATCTCAATCTTTAGATTATAAGCAAAAGAGTTTTCATTAAACTCTTGCACAAGGTCATCAGTTTTGCAGTGCAGTCTGTGGGGCTGTCATGTGAAGTCATCACTTTTCCAGAGAACTGCTGGTACTTTTATACTTCAGCTACCATACTGTGATTTTTTTTGCAGTTGTTGCAACTGAAAATACATATTTGAAAAACGCCATGCTCTTTGAATCAGGAGAATAATTTTCCATATAGTGGAGCATAGTGCTTTAAATATGGTGGACAGCAAAATACTACGTTTTGATGGACTGGTGGTATGAAGCAATATCGTTAATTCTTTGTTGTTATTCCCATGACAATAAGACTCCATTCAAGAGTGCTTTCTGAATGAAACTGCTGGTGCTAATGGGATGACCACACAGACAGGAGACATTCAGTCTCACTCCTAATTTGCCTTCAATAGTTTCTTTAACCAGATCAGCATTTATTTAAAATAATGACTACCTGATTTATTCCCCTGTCCCAGTTTTCACTTTGCTCTCATTCTGCCAGTCTGGAGTGACAAGAATTTTTCTACTTGTCTTAACTTTCTTTGGACAATAGATTTTATTTTTTAGAAATGTTATTTTTAAATGGGTAAGTAAGTTTCTTAACTGCCTGTGAATAAAGCACATATACTTGTTATAATTTGAAACAATTTCTGTCAAATCCTAGATAGACATACCTATGTTCTGAGAGTTACTACGCATTTAAAACCTCAGTTCCTACGGGCCTTTTTCAGTATCGTTTTTTCTACCTTATTGTTTCCCACTTGCAAGGAATAAGTGGAACAACATCAATTAAGTAGTGGCAATACATATGAAAAATGAGGACTGTTAGATTGCTTTATGCAGCAAGTCACAGTAAATGCAGTGTGCTATTCCTTAGCACAGCCCTTAGTTCCTACCTCTCTTCGTTCTGCTGGTGCAACATAGGTCAGACGGTTCCATGTGCCAACGCTGTTGGCTTCTCATGCCCGTATCAGTCACAGATTTTGCAACAGTGAAAGCTACAGCCTGTGGAACTGCCTGGCAATACTGATGCCAGGGCAAGATGCACGGTGTGACACTGAAGTTGCTGCCCAAGAACAGGAATCTTGGGCATATCCCCAAGAGAGTATGGAGACTTGATTCAAGAGGTGTTTGGTGACAGTCTTTCCTTAATCGTTTTGTCCATAAGGGAATTGTCAAAATTCCTAAAACTGCAGAAGGATACATATTTACTAGAACTGCTTTTTAGTCCTTTATTTGGAGTCAGTTTCTCTGGGGCTTTTCTTTTCTTTCTGTCTTAGCTGCAAGACAACAATTGGATGTACATATGAAATCTATGTGGCTAAACTCAGGCAGCTAACAACCAGGGGTGACTAAAGGAGAAGATAGATGCTAAAAAAAAGTAGCTCTAGATGAAGAAAAAAAATCCATGCAGATATAGTGATGCTGTAATTGCACACTCAGTGTACTGCTAGAAAATTATCTGCTCTGGTAGGATCACCCAGGAACTGTATACACACTATTAAAGCCTGTGTCTGATTCCATTAGCACATGACAGAGGGACCCAAATCAGTTCTAAAGGCATTTGCAAGCAGCTGCTGCTGCAACAAAGATAATATTGGCACAGCTTTTCAATTGTGTAAAGAATAGGCAGCATTATTTTAAACTTCCATCTTCCATTTGTGCCTTATAGACAAAATGCTGACTTGAGTCGTTTTTAAAGCTAATTATGTAACAGGGATTTCACAAAACAGCTCTGAACTACTTAAAATGGATATTAAAAAATTCGAAATCCTGATATGACAGCTGCAGTAATAATACCTATTGTTAAGTTTTGCTAGACTTTCCTCTGTCATATGTGCTCAAAAATGCCTGTCTTATTTTTCAAATATCTTCTTCCTTTCATGACCTAGGAACAACATTTATTTATTACATGCTCTTAATATTCAGTAGCTATGCAATAAAACCACATGCCCTTGAGTACATATTTTGTATGCATATAATAGAATGATTTCCTACTCGGTGAGTTAAACAGCATTTATTTTTCTTTATCTTACCTGAACTATGATGGACCACAGGCTTCCCGAATGCAACTGTGTCAAATTAAGCCTGACCTTTTCTAATGGGGATTCCAGTCAGTTGGAAACTGTGGAAAATAAGCTGTACCGGTGCTTTTTCTGTAGACTTGAAGTTTCATGCCCTTCAGCAGATCTCTAAGGATATTTTCGATCACAGCATACTGGTATGGCTAAAGAGGACTCGGGGACAGTCCAAGTTCTCTGACTGTTGTGCTTTGTCTTAATGTCAGACACTGGTGTGGCGCCTTTCTGCAATTGAATTTGTTTCTCTGTACATTAAGATCTACCTGTAATCTTTCACCAATGTGTGTAGGATTTACACAGATATACATTAACATTCATGGTGTGTTAAAAATAATTAGCTTTCCTTTTAATGGATGTTGTTGAGAACAGCATTCACTAACTAGTCCCATATATGGCTTGTTTAATTACATATGAGTGAAATAGTTACAGGCTCTGATTTGAAAGTCAGTCTTAGAGATAACATGAACTTTATGCCTATCGTGAAACACTGGAATTCAAGACCCAGTTGTGAAGTGAACATTGACTTCATTTTTCTGTTGTTATGGAAAACTTATTTATTTGAAATGTAATGATCAGATTCTGATATCATACGCATTGACAATGCTAAGAGAAAGCTACATATTGGAAGCTGCTGAAGTAAGAAAGCCGTACAATATCTAGTGTGCTATGTCCTTTCCCAATTAAAAGCCTTTACAAAGGTTTGGAATATATTGGTCTTCAGAAATACTAAGGTAAAGGCTGAACTCACTAAAATGTACTTCATGTGAATAGATTGACATCTGAAAATTGTAAACCGGATGCTTGACTGCCAGGCTGGTTTCCTGAAAATAAAATGTTTGGCTGAGTGTCAATACAGGAGCCTAGCATCTGGATTATACGACACAGTAAGGCCCTAATCACTTTAGAGGTGCATCCAGATAGGATGATACTGTCTCGATCTGAAGATCACCATCACTTAATGATGGTTTTTAGGTATAATGATTCTGACTTTTGATTTAATTGATAAAGTGAATTGTCAATCATTAGGGTAGCCTTGATAGGCACAATTCTTTAAATCAGTCTGAAAATGGAGTTGGCTTTTTCCTGCTTCTGTGTCTGCATGTGCCTCTTAATAACAATCCATCATTAATTTCATAGCTTGAATTTGACAATGGATTTGTTCTGTTCCCACTGGACCACTTGAGAGACTTGGCTCAGTGCAAGCAGGAGCAAGCCCAAACTCTCCTGATGCAGAAATAATAGTGCTGCAGCTACTGCAGGCAGACTGAGATCAGAAGAGCAAACCAGAAAAAAATCCAGTTAATTAATCTTTTGCAAACACGTTCAGTGAAATCATACTCTCTGTTGAAGGCAAGAGTAGCTTAACCATTAACTTCAGAGAAGAAAACATTTTATCTATTGCCTGCAATGTCAGTTCATGTGGAAGGTAAAGAGAACAAGATTGTTGTTTGTTGTTTCTGAGAAGAAAAATACTTTTTTTCTCATGGAGTTATCTGGAAAAATCAAACAAGAATTTGGCCTACAATTTTTTGTACATATAGAACGTAAGGAGAAAACTTGGACTTAAGGAACTTTGCCTTCTAGATAAGAACTATAAAAGGATGTAATACACTTGGGGACCTCAGACACAGAAAGATTAAATCACTCAAAAGATATCTGTCAGAGCCAAGAACGAACACAGATCTTCTGAGTTTCAGTCCAGAGTTTTAACTGCAAGACATTCTTCCCACTTTTTATATATGTTCCCTTTTTGGGTGTAAGTGTGATTTCCAGCTGTAATGAAGTATTTGTAACAGATTTTAACAATATCAGGACAGTTGATTCAGTTGGAGTTCACACTAGAACATGGATATATAAAACTGCAAGTAGCAGATCAAAAAGAAAACATAGGGACACAAAAGCATTCTTGCTAGCCACCTGGGACAGAGCTCAGCTCAAAGAAATTGTGATGCTTCTGTATCAGGATCAAACTGCCCTAGCTGCATAAAGAAAGAATAGGATATGACTTCAGTTTGAAACAGGATTTGGAGAAAATGATGTACCTAAAGATTTACCTAGCCTCCCAAATTAGTTAGGGGCAATGAAGGTAGTCTGGAATATTCCTTTTGTTTCAGCTTATTCATACTGGTCATATTTATGATATAGCCACTTTTTCTTTGCTGTGCATATTCGTGTTGCATCAGTAAATTAGAAAATACTGTAAACAATATAGTCCCTTGTCAGATCATTATTTGACTTACTCCTGTGGAGAACTGTGTTTAAAAAAAGGGCACAAATTTTAAAAGAAAAAACGGTTGAATTTAAACCGATCGCACAAGATTGCTTTTTTCAATGGAAGTGTCTATGAGAAGGCAAATGCAGTTTCCTGAAAGTGAAAGTCTTTTTGTTTCTGCAGAAATCGTAAAATCAGTGTGTATTTCTGTGGTATGTTCTGAGAAACTTGGGGCTTATTCATTCTAATGGATGTTTTACTTCAATTTATTATGATTCAGAATAATGTTCAGTGATTACTTTCATGGAAACCAATTCAGAAGGGCCATTCTTGTAGTACAGACAGTGACATTTCTATTCCTGTAAAGTTACAGAATGGAGATAAACACTCAGTTTCCAGGGGAATATTATCTTTACTATTTTATAATGTACTGTAATTAAAAAACTAAGATACTTGCAATTACATATTCCTCAATGAATGAATGAACTGTGAAACAAAGTCTGTTTTTTTGCTGAAAAAACCCTTATCGACAAGTCTGAGCTGTAATTCTGCAAACTTTTCTCTGCTTGAGTAATCTTATGAAGCTCAATGGGGCTACACAAATGCATAAAGTTAATCACATAATTGAAAACATAGTTTTAAGTATAGTTGAGCATTTAGTACATACAGAAAACACACTGTCAGATAAAATTAGAAAGTAAAACCTTTGTTTCAAATCTGCAATAGATTTTTCAGAAAGGCACAGGTAGAGAATTTCTATTGTTATCGTTAAGTCTTTCACAGGATGTGTATGTGTCATTGTCCTTCAGACAGAAATATAACCAAAATCCACAAAGTCATATGAGGTTGTAGAGCTGCTTTTTCCTAGTCATGCTTTAAGCAACTTCAGTGTTTAAGATTTGGAAAATGGAGTCCATTTTACTCAACAGCATATGGCATTGCCAAGGCAGATAACTCCATATACTTTCTGACAATGTCCTTTTTATCTATTATAGGTAGTAATATTATTGTAACCATATCGATTTGGGACTATAAATGATGCAATATTTATAGGCAGAGATAGTGTCTTTTTAAAAAATCATCTCATATAATTGGACAAATGCAAAAACTTTAGGACAAGAGCCTTTTGTCAGGTTTTGTAATTTAAACCTGAAGAAGAGTTAACATCTGCGAGGCTGCTTCAAAAAATTGGAAGACCAACCTTTTCACTCAGCCTGTTTTAACGTGGATCTGTGGAGATCATCTTCAGGAATCAATCAGGTTCGACTCCTACCTATTCAGACCTTGATTTCTCTGTTTGCATCCGTTACTAGCATGGATACTGACTACATGGCAGTATTTCTGAGTATTAGAAAGAGAACTGAAAGAGACTGCCAGCTGATTTCACATTGTAAGTGTGATTGCTCTGGGTAAACAGCTTTCAGACAATGCTGCCCTGAACTAGCTGGAAAATGCAGAAGTGAAAAGCTCTGTAAAACTATAGGATTCCTTTGGTTTTAATGCCCTTGCTTTTAATCTGTTTCTGAAATGATTTTTCCTAGTTGTGCTGTAATTCCTCTTTTTGAATTTGAAAAAAATATACTACTAAATACAAAATGAATGATAGTGACTAATTTTCTAAGTGTTGAGCTTTGTGGGTCTTAGTATAGCAAGATTTTATTGTCCTTTTCATTAAATTTTAATAGATCAATGAGCAGATGAGACTCGTGGGATGGAGTCATAACTTACAAATTTCTGTCTGTCAGTTCCATGCTTGAATAATTGTTAATGATTAACATTTGATTAATTCTTGCAGAAAAGTCCTACTTTACAGCACGGAAGGAACAACAGATACATACAAGCGATCTAGTGGAGGCAGGTAAATGCTAATTGTTTGCCTGTGTTGTCCCCAGAAATTAATGCTTTAAAAAAATTGTTCTGATCATCCAACTAAAGAAAAAGAGAAATGGAGTTTGGCAAAACTAACATATTCACTGATAAATTGACAAACAAGGTCTATCCAGTCTCTCCCAGGGTCATAGTGAATTTCACAGTTAACTTCTCTCTGTTTTGACTATAGTTCAGGAGAAGAAGAATTTATTAAAAAACAGGAGTCCAAAATTCTCATTAAAATGGAAATATTTCATAGAGAAAAAAGGCTGTTTGAAGAGTCAGTTCTGCATGCAATTCTGTTGTCCATGTGCTCTAATTCTTTATGCTCATGTATTTTTGTTGGCATTGATTAAACCTGTGGTAAAAAAGTCGTTCTGTGTGCCAAGTATATATTACAGAAAAAATAAGCGGCAGAAGGATATTCAAAGTCAGGTATATTATTTTGAATCAGTAGCTATTATAAATATTCTCATTTGAACTTTAAAGAAAAATGCTTAAAGTGGCAGAGAACAGGTTAAGGACATATATTCTTTTCAGTTTTGTTGGCAACTTCTTCACAGGTGAAAAATAATTGGGAAGAACATTATTTTTTTAATGTGAAGGGTAATGACATTAATACCCACCAAGACTTCAATAGCTCACAAATTATTGACTCTAGATCATAAACTGCATTACACTTGCAGCTGTATTAAGTTCTTTGATGAAACCAGTCACTTTAATGGCAGAAAATGTACAGTCAAGTAAATGATGACTGAAACGTCTGCTAGCTTTTTTCTTTAAACTATGATTTCAGTTTTAATTTTTTAAGACTTATTATATGGAAGATTAAAGCACGTTTTTCAGTGTATCATTTAAATCAGTCATGAATAAGTTGATACCAGTGGGCAATGTGTTTGAATATTTCATCACAAAGTGATGGAGCATCTTATCTTAGCTTGTTAAGAGTGCTTTTACTCACCGGTCCATTCTGCTCTTTTATTTGACATGACCTGAATAAAGAATGACCAAAAGTTCAGCAAGGACAGAATCAAAAAAATGTATCAATAGAGGAAAAATATATTTCAAATCCTGATGATATTATTGCCTTAATTCAGTCAGTGCTATGAAAATAATTTTCTGAGTTATTCAAAGTCGTGTAATGATGTTTGACTTGCACAAATATAATTTACTAAAGCAAAGTAAATATTTCTTCTTGTAAACAGAAACTAAATATAGTTAAAATTGATTTTTTTTTCCTGTAAATTGTGGACCTGGTTCTTTGACTTTAAAATAATTTTTTTTGGACTCCAGTTCACATTTCTTTCCATGACAACAGAAGCCCATCTAATCTCTCGTCAAATTAGGGAAGAAACTAAGAATTGAAAGAGAAGTTGGTGTTTCTAGAAACACTTTCCTTTCTTCATGATTCTCTTGACATCAGAAACTGTTTGGAAAACCTCAGAGAGATTCAGAAATGTAAGCTTTTTTCCTCTTAAGTATTGTAAATCAGGTAGAACACCATTGTATCTAGAGGGCATTAGAATCAGTACAACAGTGTTACTCCCTGAGTTATTACTATACTGAAGCATTTAGACAGTGTTCATTGAGGATAGCCTGAACAAGCTGTAGTTATCCATTGACAGTGCATCCTCTACCTGACATGCTTTTCCCGCTGGCACACTATTCTTTCCAAGGGACCTTGTTTCCCATACCTTGATACTCTTTCTGTGAGGCTCCAAAGTCCAAGTCAGCTTAATGTGACAATGGCTTTTATCAGATCAGTGAAAACTATGCAGGATTGAGATTTTTCTTTCAACTTTCAGATCTGCAGAACAGCAAAAATAATGCAAAATTCTGTGATTTGTCAGTACTTGGCAAGAATCAGGAGCTTTCTGGGTGTAGCAATAGCAACTGGGAATCCAAGAGAGGATCTCCAGCTGTGGCTGGGAGTGCCTGTACTGTCTGCAGCGGTTACTATTAAATCTGAATTTCTTTTGTTTGTCCCATATATATCAACAGTAGCTGGTATTGTAAGTTCTGTAAGAAGATTAACAGATTCTAAATTGAACAGAAAGTCAATGCAATTGTTCAGTTGGGACTTTGTGACCTGTTTTTTAGATGTCAGTGGAGATGGCATCCAGACTATCTTCCCTGTTGTCCTGCATAGATGTCACCCTCTTGACTCACTTTGGTGAGCAAGGGGGAGATGTAGCCTAACACATCACCCTCAGCAGCCATACAGAAACAGAGCAGATGCTGAAATGTTTGACTGCCTTATGTTGTCACAGTCTGCGATCAGCAGATTTTACTCTCTTGACTGGTGATGTTGTATTCATGTATTGCCTAGAAGCCACAAAGCAAGAAGAAGTGAATATGTTGCTTGTCAGCCTGCAATTTGTCTCTATTGGCACTTCACCATAGATCTTTCATCAGATGTATTCAGTTTGGGAAACTAATCCATTTCTCTTTGTGATCACTCACTAAATATCTAACAATAGTATGCCACAATTTTAGGTTTATACTTCTGCTTGAAATATTATGAATAGCACAGCATATTCATTCTAGTAAAGAATATTCAACATAAACCAGCATTTTGTATATATTTGTGTGACACAGTTTCATACAAGAACAACAAGTAGTTCAATGAGCAGTGGCAATAAGGAGGCCTGGCTCTTATGGAGTTATGACTTGAGAGTGAGCACCTCTGTGGAGTTCACACTACAACAGTGCCAACAAATAGGTATGAGGGGCTATACTTGTTAGATGATCGGAAGTGTTCATGAATGTGAGTTCAGATTACAGCCTTTTCATAAGTGTGGAAATTAATACAAACTGTCCTCTATACTGCTACATATTTTCATAGAAGTTAGGTGGAAGAGAAAACTCTAAACCTCTCCTCCTTGGTCACACTTATTCTAGCTGGCCAATAGTTAAAGAATTATCAAAGGAAACAAAACAGACTGATAAACATGCACTGAACAGCACTGCATGGGTATTATAAGGTATTTTTTTGAAGTTGTGATGGAAAGGGTTATGAGATAAACTAGATATATAAAAGTGAGATATTGTAGTGGTGTAGATTAAGGATTGTTTAAATAATTCAGAAAATAGTTAAAATGAATCATTTTCTGCAAACAGAACACTTCAGAATTCACCTGACTCTTCAAGAAGGCTTTAAAGTGATAATTAAGTAAGTGTTTGAGAGGAACTATAATACTTGGGGGATTATCTTGCACATGGAGAGGGTCTTATTTACTCTACATCAGTCAAATAGGCATAATTTTGAAGTTTAAGGAAGTTATCTGAGAAAGGTGATGGTTGCCAAAGCTCCTCAATATGCCATCAAGAGAAATATTTGAGATCATTTGTAAGATCATTTAATTCTGGTGGAAAGTAGTGTGATATAGAGGAGTGGCATCTGCTGAAGCAGGTGAAGTTTGGCCTTGCAATGTAATGAATATAACTGTCCAAAATTAACAATGCCATTACGTCTTGAAGTGTCCTTCTGGAATATGGCATGGCACAACATAGCGCTCCACAGAGATACTACAGTTAGACTGTAGTACTATCAAGGATCCTGAAAGCAATATAGCTGTGTTAGTGTGGCACTATCAAGGTTAATGAGTGCTTCTCAGCAAGCAATATAAGATTAAGCGAGTGCAGTAACAAACACAGTAGTATTGTGTTTGGTGTCTGTGCTAGCCAAGTATTTTTGCAAGGCCCTGCACTGAGTTCTACAGATCTGCACTTTAGAAGACAAACACAGTGTCGTCAAAAGTGAATAGCTGCTATTGCATGTGGTTATATATAGTATAGGTATAATATGACTATTTGTTGGCAACATATAAACATAAAGAAATCAGTGTATTTTTAGCATTTGCAACTAATGATTCTATGATTCTAATATTTCAAGTTCATACAAAGAAATATATTCAAACTTCAATGGTTTTATGGGAAATTCAATATACTATGTATTCTGTAAATGTTCTATCCCACTTTAAGTACAGCAGTATGAAAAGCTCCAGAATCCTATTCTGATGACAGATTTTTTTTAGAATTTAAAAAGTCTATTTACACATAACCTTGATTTCTGAATGTTTTGATTGTTCTGTTTGTATGTGTGTTTGTATGTATGTGCAGTTGTACAGAAAAAAAGGAATGTACAGAGTTTTTACACAGGATACAAATACATCTGAATCTCTGCTGCTCATGATGTAAATTGGTAATGTAAAGTATGTGAGGAGAAAGGAGATATTGTAAATGAAATTGAACCTTACTTTTTGATTGAAAAATGCTGTATTTCCCTCATCTCCTTGCTGTTCCTTTCTCAGGCAGCAGCTCAGATTTGACAGCCACAATTATGAAATTGGCATACCAAAGACAGTCTTTTTGTTTCAGAGAGTTAAATCCTGGTTAGTGTTAGAGCTACATTATTGTACGTCTGTCCATGAAGAAAAGTTGCATTTCCCCAAGGAAACTAACTGGAAAAGAAACTATGAAAAAGTTAAGTTTAAAATATTTTCCAATCATAGTAATTTCTCATTGCTTTTTTATGTTTTAACAGAGTTTCTAAGAAGTGCATGCAGATTGTTTTTTGCTATATTGGTTTGTAGCATAGGAAGAGGACTTTAAGACTAATTGCACAGCCAATGAGAATTGGTACATTGCATCTGGATTTATCTTTTGCAAAGTGAATAGACACAGAGATTTTCCAAGACAGTAAGTGGCACCAAATAACTTACAATATAAAAAATGTGTAGATCAGAATTTAAGTCAGCTACACATTTATTGTAGGATGGATCTGACAAGATCTGTGGTTAACAACATGTAGTTGGATTCTGCATACGTGGCAATAGAAAAAAACATGTTTAGTCATCTTCCTAGGCCTAATTAGGGGATGAATACTTGAGAAGAAAAAAGTAGTCTGGAATGCAATTATATGGGAAATTTAATCTTATGTCTGACTACAAAGCTTTGTATATTTGTATGCAATTGGTGGGATTAAAATTCCTGTATTCTTTATCCCTGATTCATCCTCATAATCTTTTTTTTTTTTTCCCCCCCCTCAGCAGTTTTGGTTCTTCAAAATGGTCTTGGATTTAACCCTCCATATCTGCCTCTTGCCTCCTGGATTTTGGAAGGTTTGAAAACCACAGCCAGGTATGAACTTCTCTTCGAAATTTCTCTTCTTCTCTGTTCATATTGGCAAATCATTTGCAGGAATTTTCTGTCGTAGTTTTCATTGGTACGCATATGAATTCTTATGACCAAATTTAAATATTTATCAGCACAAGCTAGCAAGGTGAAATGGTAAAACTTTTCCTAGTCTTCCTTTCACGTACAGAAGGGACTTTGGGACTATTGACTGGTACGCCCCTAGTTAACAAAAAACACATAGTGCTAGTCTCAGGGTGTGTCAGGTAGCCTTCTTTCATTGTACATGGAAATACAGAGCAAAACTGTTTGGTAGTCACAGCCCTGGCAGTCAGGTAATCAAATGACATGATGTCTTCCAATGCCATGGAGTGTTTTACTAATCAAGTAAATGTGGCTCTGTACTGTTAATGGGTGATGGTTATATTTAGATTTGTTATTGCTTTTCCCTGAGCTACTGCATGATACCTTGTTGTTGCATAATATCACCTAAATCATGCAACTACAGTTGCATGGTTTTATTAGACCATTGTCCTCAGAAATCAAAGAAGCACTAATGTATATGCAAGCAGAATTCGGTTGAGTGGGAATGCTCGTGTCTTGCCAGAAGGATGGATAACTTGGTGGTTTTCTCATGCCTCCAAAACTGAGAGGTCTTACAGGTGAATTTAGGAAGACCAGCAGCCAATTCCCTTTCTTTTCCCTCCTTGTTGCTTTTTTTTTGCAACCTGTGAAACATTGTTTTAGCTATTAGCAGGTGGTGAAGGGAAATCAGAAGCCTGCTGAATAAAAAATAAAATGAGAACTTGGAATGAGAAATCAGAAAACCTATGGTAATGAAAAGGAGAAAAACATGAGCCAGGGAGATTTAACAAGCTATCACAATGATACAGTTTAGGTCAATGTAGTCTGTAATCATCAATCTGAAAGTAAATCTTATGTCAGTTTAAAAAATAGTACCTATTTTTTAAGTGTCTACAGTTATGCAGATGCTGATTATCATTCTGTGTCAGTACTAGGAGAAAAAAGTCAGAAAAAATTAAATCAAAACCTTCCACTTTTATGTTAAGGGTGAATTCTGATATCATTTAAGCCCGTTCATCTGGGACTGTCTGTTGAAATAAATGTCATGAGGTATTTTGAAACAGATACAGTTATATCAGAATAAGGTTTGCTGTTCTTAATGCTCTTCTCTGGGCCTGTAAGATGGCTTAAACATTGGTGTTGGATTCATGGTGTAAAGATCATATAAATCATATTAGACTCTTAATGATCAACAAGTGGCAAATAGATCATTCCAAAGGGTATTATGTATGGTGGCGAGTGAAACCACTGTAATCCTCGAGCAAAGAAAAATGGATAGGTTGTACTTGTTCTATATGTATGGGGGTCCCCCATAAGTCAGCTTGATCCCATAGGACATGATTTCAGTTGTGAGGCAATTAATATATTTACATTAAGATTAACTAAAAATATTACCCTAACTAAAGTAGAACTTCTGTAAAAGCGTCATCATACCCACAGTCCTCTTGTTTCACTTACTTGGAGCTGATATTGTAACATACATGATTTTATAAAGCAAAAGAGAAATTAAAAACCCCAACTCACCCTGCTATTTAGAAGGAAAAAAAACACCACAAAAAACCCGCTCTTTGTTCATAAAAAGCTGAAAAGGTTAAACAAAGGAAGTTAGGGATATTCAATACTACACTCCCAGGCTGGTGGTAACAGTTTATGGCCTCCCTATAACATGTACGGCTGAGTACAGTAGCTTTTGTGTTGAGTTGCTAGCAGATTGTATGCATTCTGATGAAAGAGAGAGAAAATTCAATGGCATGTAATCTTTGACTTGCACTGGACCCTGGAACAGATCCATCTTTATTAAGTCTACATTGCCTAAGCTTGCAAACTGAGAAAAATACAGCAGCAGACTAAAAGCACAACAACAAATAGCTTGATGAAAATGTCCTCTCAGTGCAAAATAATGTCAGCGCCAATGTGATTATTATGTATACTATTATCAGTCCTGCCTCCTTTTTCCTTTTGTTCTTAATCTTTCTTCTTCTTTCTGCTAAAATATGAAACTATCCATTTGACAACTTCTTGATTTCCAAGTTGGAGCTCTACACCACTATCACAGTTGCTTTTAAATATTTAGAAATTATGGTTTGTATTTCTATGAATTGGAAAGAAGACACAACCAAAAATCTTTCTCCCAAAGCCCTATGAATCTGATCTATGTGCCTGGGTCACTTCTGAAATGGGATGAAGTCCTAAATCCCATAAACTCACATCACACAAGCCCCTTGGTTTCATGTGGGAACCTAAATACTTCAACGCATGTGGGCTCTGAACACTTCAGAAAATATCAGCAGAATGTGGCAAGAAGATTAACATTCAAGGAATTTGAATCTTTAATCCATCTTCAAGATTAATAGAAACAACAACCTACTTGCTTTAGTAAGAATATTTATTTGACTAAAACTGGGCACGCTGGGGAAAGCTGTATTACGGATGGAATTGCAATTTACATGTGGAATCCATTATGGTGACATAATACTTATTTACTGTGGAGGTCATCACACGCTTCTAAAAAACAAAGCAATATAAATAAAATCCTTTGAGCTTAATGGATAATGTAAGATCTAATGTACTGACTGTTGTCACATACTAATACTATAAATCATTACACTTTAATTTAGTAGGGACACAGAAGAAATCCATTTACGAGCACTTAAGCTGCGTTAGGACATTGGTTGTACTTTCTTGGCGATTTCCTTAGGATTTACCACAATGACCTGAGTTACAGAAATACTATTTTAAGTTAAAGGAAAAACTGACCTGGGTTCAAGCTGAAAACAAATGTTCTGACAACTCCAGTTTAACTCATCTGTCAGTATCCCAGAGTTCTTTGCAAGAAAAAACAGATTATTTTTTTTTTTACTGTTGTTGGTTCTTAATCTTGAAGAGGTATATATATACTGGCAGTAGGAGAAAGAAGCTAGAGGAAGAACAGGGGAAAAAAACCCTAAATGAGAGAAAGAGTAGCAAAATGGAATCTGAAGTTTAACTTTGAGTAACGGAAACAGGCAGCTTGCTGAATGAAAATTTTATACCAAGAAACAGTGCTGTCTACATGGAAATCAAAATGCTGTTGACAACAGTGGCTTCATATTTTAAGTATGATAGGAGAGTATAGTAAACAATTACTGCTATTTGGATTAGATAAGAAATAGCAAATTTGCTTTAAGGAAATTATCACAAGGTCTGCTGCAGTTAGAAGCTGTTATGCAGTAAATCAAATAGAAGAAGATGACAGGTGGTTTGCTATGGTTGAGAAACATAAGAAATATCTGCCCTTTGCACTGCACATATGAGTAGATTACAAAATGCAATTTAATTCAGAATGGTAACTAGGGGAGGGTGCACAACCAGCCTTCCTCGCAGGAAAAGACATCTGTCTTATCCATCACTCATTGGGAACTAACAGTGTTTTGTCACATTGCACAAGATCAGTACACCCTCATTTTCCAAAAGTAGGAAAACTTCCTGAGGCTTTATGTTGGCTCCAAACTTAATCATGTATCCTACCAACATTACTTGCTATCTCTGAGATAATGCATAAACATTAACTAATTAGTCTTTGCCGTAAAACTGTGAAATAGGTCATTATTTTCAACATTGCCAACACTATCATTTTTGCAGATGAAAATGCACTGAAAATGAGAGACTTTTAAAGGCACTGAGGCATCTTTTTGCTCAGTATTGTGACACAGATGACACTGGGAGTATATACATTTGGAGCTTCTGCAGCTACAGTCAGGATACCAAAGCACCCAGATGTGTCTACACACTGAGACGAGTAGGCTTTGCGGTGTCCCTGCCAATACAGCTCATGAGGCATGGGTAACATTCACCCCTGTGTGCATCTTTATTTGGAGCACCCTGCACAGAAGCCCATGGCGAAGCTGATGTCACGAGATTAACCTGTTTTCATTACCAGTGTAGCTGGATTATGCATGGGATATGCAAACATGGGCAGAAGAATGACATTTTTGCTCTTTCTGCTTACTAGTACATCCATTTCCAGTGGACCGGTTTGGTTTAAGCAGGAGTGGTAAAATGTCCATTTCTCTCCTAGAAAAGGTCTGCCAGTGATAAGCATAATCTGAGACTGAGGAGAACACCAAGTTGCTATTTCCTACTCCCTGATGGCTCCTGGCATAATCAGGCAGGCTATTATTACATAAAAGAGGGCATTGCTTGTGTCAGAGTTAGTGCTTTGTAACAAGCAGTAACAGCCAACATGAAAGGTACATTTAATATCGTGGAAGTCGTGGCCAGCTTTTGGAAATGAAGGCCATAAAACACCTTGGGACACTGAGGTTTTGTTACCAAGCCTCCTTAAAGCTGCATCAACAGTTCCACTGAGTCCTGTTTGAGCATGGTACTCAGATTTTAAGTCTCAACTTCTTGTTCCCTGCTACTAGAAGTCTAGAGGGCAAGGCTAGTACCATCTGACAAACTTAAAATGAAAAGACCCTTTCGCAAAAGGCAAATGATGAATTTATAATTGGAAATACAGGGACCAAAAATTGTAGTTGAAGATCTATATTAACTCATTCAGGGATAAGACACAAGCAGTTGACTCTGTATCCAATCAAAATGGTTAGACACTATCTGAATTTTAAATTTCCTTGTTTGCTTGGGAGGATTTTATGGGAATTTTTGATAGAAAAATATTAATGGAGGAATTGGAATAGTGATAATCAAGAAAATCACAATTTTTTTAAACAATTCTTACATAGGAAATTGCCTAATGCATTGAATGGTCTATTCTATACAGCTTACTTTCTTAGTTTAATTGTAAAAAGGAACAAATATTTTGGTTGTGCTGGAGCTGTCAAACAGAAATGAAAGATGGAAAAGTATTAGATCACCTTGAGGCCAAATTCATAGCTGCTGGAAGCTGGTACAATTCCACTGACATCAATACCCATTCTTTTCACTTTGAGTTGTGGACACTCAGCACCCCTGAAATCCCCGACACCATGTATTCAGATTGTCCCTTTCATTTCAACACAGTTTTTAGTGCATAGTCACCTACATTTTGGCTCATTAATATGCTGATGTACTCACTAACGTAAAAATATAAATTTTCTTGTTCCTGTACTACTGTACCTTTTCACCTCTAGCAAATTTAGCAGATTTAGTCTTTTGCAACTAAATGCAAGTAGAATGATACTTGTACATTTTATATCAGAAAGGCAGGCATCAAAACAGCAGTGTCTGCTAATGCATTTACAAAGGTGTAAATTACCAACATGGCTTCGATTCTGGACTATTTTGCTTAAGTGAATTAAGTGAAAATGTGGCACAAAATAAAAATGCTTTGCAGTGACCATCAATAAGTAATGACTTTTTAAAGAGATTCAAATCCTTTGGGATCCATTGCCACGAAAGTATACTTCAAAGAACGTCCTAAGAAGAAAATTTAAGAATAAGTGTTGACATATTTTTATATATTATACATGGAAATTATAAT